>NC_044987.1:66212382-66502811 GCF_008728515.1 Papio anubis | reverse complement strand
TTATAATTTATATATTATTTATGTTATATTATTTATAATATATATTTAATATATTTATATAAATATAATATAATTTAATATATAATATATATTTATATAAATATATATAAAATCTGTACTGTTACCGTATATAGGAGTCTGTCATGGTGTGTGAGATTGACACCTGACACACAATGGTGCCCCACAGTGTAAAATGGCTGTCAAAGTGCAACAGGCTGACATGTGCTGTGCTGTCACATATTTAATTAGTTTTGCATGGAGATTGATACATGCGGCTGTCCCAGCATAATGGACTGACATGGCACATATGCACTGACACACATTGGATTGATATGGTCCATTATGGTACCTGTAGACAAACATGTTGTGCTGCTTTAATGTCACATGGGTTGTCATGGTGTGAGCAGGCTGATACATCCTAGACAGTCACAGTGTATCTGGGCTGCTGGCATGTAGGCAACTCTCAGATAAGCTAGCCAAACAAGTTTCCCATTTTATGTTCCAGTAATGTGTGCCTCTAGCTCCTATAGTAAATGACCAAAGAAGTGCCAATAATATTACATTATTAGTTAATAATAATAGTTCAAGTTGAGTTATAACGCGCATATTTATGTTAAAAGTTCTTCCATTCCAAAGGAAGCACCCAAATAGTTGAGCAATAATATTTCTTTCCCTAATACATATAAAGAATATCTTTGATTTTCATTTCTCCTTCAGTTACTTGATTTATATATTTTTTACTTATCTAGGCAGATGGCAATAAACATACTGTGTTTTCCCTAACAGATAATTTAGTTTCCTACACAGAATATACTGTGTTTATACCAATACATCACAATAGTTGCCTTTCACTTCTCATGGCTAAATATATTTGCAATATTTAAAGAAATAATTGATAATTTTGAAATGTTTTAATTTTCAAAATAAGATAAAATATATTTTATGTATTTAGACTTTAGAGTGTAGACTGTGAGAAAATATATGCTAATGTAATATCACTTGGTTTGTATAACAAATAGAAACTTTTATAATAATCAAATATAATGCAATGGGACAAATGAAACAAATTATACTATCACATCTACTAAGGGTTCTGATAACCCGATCTCACATTTCTGTCAGCATGAACACTGGATGGATGTGCTGAAATGTGCCTATGGCATTTACGCCTCTATTCTGGGTTAAAACGCAGGTTGTAAAAATAAACACATCTAAGTAAAATCGGTCTAGTGAATGGTAATGAAGAGGAGACCAGAGTGCCCAGTGTGACCAAGTGCCATAAAAGAATTCACTCAAGGTGGTGGAGGTAAGCAAGTCCTGTGGAAAAGCATACTTGGGACTGAATATGGAAGTTGATAATTTATTTTAAGATGATAGAAAATTCCACAGACTGTTTTATTCTTTTTTTTTTTTTTTTGGCATACATTTTCCATTTTCAAACAATCTCAAGCTTACAGAAAACTAGTGACTACAGCACAGAAACCTTTGAGAGTAAATTGCTGACTTGACATCCATCAGCCTGTGAATACTTTGGTGTGTGTTTCCAACAAGTAAGCATATTTTCTTAATAATCATAATACAAATAACAAAATCAGGAAACTAATGTGGTACATCAGTATCATCTAGGCCTCAGATCCCATTTAAGTTTTCCTGAATGCCCTTTCTAGCAGAAGGATTCAGCTTAGAATTATGTATTAGCTTTTAGGTATTATGTCTCCTTAGTCTCCTTTAACCTGAAAGAGTGCCAAGTCCTGGACTTTCGTGGCTTTTAAAGACGATAGGTTGTGGCCACACACAGTGGCTCATGCCTGTTATCCTAGCACTTTGGGAAGCCAAGGTGGGTGGATCACTTGAACCCAAGAGTTCGACACCAGCCTGGGCAACATGGTGAAACCCCAACTCTACAAAAAAAAGTATAAAAATTAGCCAGGTGTGGTGGCGCATGCCTGTAATCCCAGCTACTGGGGAGGATCACCTGAGCTAGGGAAGACAAGGCTGCAGTGAGCCATGATCGTGCTACTGCACTCCAGCCTGAGTGAGAGTGAAACCCTGTCTAAAAGAAAAAACAAAAAAGATCGCAGGTTGTCGTTTTGCATTAGGTCTCTCCATTTTGGTATATCTGATGTTTCCTCATGGCCAGGCTCAGGTTATGCAATTTGACAGATGTATTACAGAATAATGTCATGTCCTTGTCATTGCATCCTATCAGATGACCCAAGATTTTAATTTGTCTCATTACTACTAATATTTACTTCAATCATTTATTTCAGATAGTTTATGCTACCCTTCTTTAATATGAGGTTACATTTTTTTCCTTTGAAATCAGTAACTTTTGTCAAACGGTTCTGTGAAACCATGTAAATACCTCATTGCTCATTAAACTTTCTTGTTTATATCAGAATGACCTATTGTTTCCTATGTTATTCAGTGGATTATAATACATTCCTCTCATGATGTATTTTGATGCTTAAATCTGATGGCCTTCGAGATAGTTTCTGTATCCTTTTAACATTTCATAATTTGGGGGGCACTTCTTTGCTTTCTGGTATTAAAAAGCCAAGATACAGGTACTACATGTTCTCACTGCTATTAAAGTGAGGCCTCCAAACCCCTCAGTCAACAGAGTTACATACATGTATCCACATACATCTACATTTTCAAAATCCATTTATATTCATAGAAGTCCATAATTTCACACCAATATGTCAAAATCGAATCTAACACCATGGGTTCATCCTGGTTTTCTCCCTTTCCATAGTTTGAACTCTCTTCTGTGATAGGGAGAAGCCTTTTTTCTATTATCCTTACTATATTTTCTTATTTTATCAGCTCCGCGGTGTAATAAATCTCCCATCACTCTTTCTAGCCTTCTCCCTATATGCATGCTTTCCTTGGTTGGTTCCAGAATCCCATGCCAGGGAGTCCCTCTGTGTGGATCACCTCCTGCCACTTGGTCTCTGACATTTCATGCCAGGCTGCCCTTCCATGTCAACACGCTTTACACCCTGCTCTGGAACTGATTTCCCATTCCATGCTGCTTCTCTACATAAACACTCTCCTTGCCTGACCCCAGGTCTGGCATCCATGTCAGCAATCTCATTTCTTCTTGATGAGTTACTAAGCCTATGTATTTGGGATATGTTTTGATCAGAGTGGTCGTAACAAAGAAAATCTCACATTTTCGGTGTTGGGAAGTGGCCAAGTAGGAGAATTTATGGTTGTTTTATCAAGACAGGCTGTTTGCAAATCCCCCTTCTAATCACCACATTCAATCATGAAATACCTATCAAGAATATACTGTAGGTCAGGCACTAGGGCTGCTCTTCACTCATAAAAGTAACTTTGAAATACAATCCTTTCTATTAGATGTCTGGTGTATAGTAAATGGCCAAATGATATTTATTGAACACATTAATTGGCATGACTATTGAATCAATGCCTGTCTCATAATGTGTGCTCTGTTCTAAGCTCCATGGCAGGCATGAAGAAAATACAACGAGTAAGACATATTTCCTACTCTCCAGGAGATAATTTAGAGGTGGAGATAAACATGTAAATAGCTATAATGCAATATTAAGAAAGTGATACGGTAGAAGCCATGAAGAAATGTGAGAAAGAAAAAGTTTAATAACATTCTCTTGGAGAAAGTGGGGTTTCAGCTGACTATACAAGGATTAGTTAAGTTTTTCAGGGATGGTAAAGGCAAAAGAAATTGTTCCAGACTAAGTCATAGCAGGAGCAAAGGTAAGGACAAAAAATCATGCAGGATATATTTGGAGGAGAAGAATAAAGTTTGGCTACACTGGGGAAAGTAGCAGGAGATAAGGAAAATAAGGATGAAATACAAACATGCAATTTCTAGAAGAAAGTTAGCTTAGCCATCAGATTAATTTGGCATTAGTTGACTAAAATTAACTGAGCAGATATGAAAAAAGTGAATGAAAAAATTAAAGCTACCTCACTAAAAAAAGATTTATGAGTTAATGGGACTAATTGTGAGCCAAAGGGCTTCATACTGAACCATTAATTATCTACTTGGCTTAAAGGAGGGTAAAAAATGAGGGGAATTATGACACCGGTTAAAACTTGTTATATTTGATGGCAAGTGTTAATATTAATTAGGATATTGCTAATAACATCCTATGATTTTATTCTAAGTTGAAACAAAAACTTCTTTACATTTTCAGGAAAGTTAAAGAGGGCCTGTAATATTTGACTCAAAACTTCAATAAAGTGAGTAACAGAAAAAAAAAGACACTAAAACACAGTAAGGAAAAGTGGGAGACATCATCACACATGTTGATGCGACTAGTTGATTCTACATTTTACTTGGCAGCATGTCCCATAACAAGCACTCAATTTGTATGGTTTAGCACAACAAAAAGCAATTTCTTCCTCACATAACAGTCTAATGCAAATATTCTTGGTAGGTGTTTATTACCTACCTTATTTAGGGCCACAGGTTCCGGCTGTCTTGTGGTTTCACCTTCCTCTGAGGCCTCGGAGTCCTCTGTATTTATCCAGAAGATAGAAAGCTAAAGGGTAGATGTGGTGTCCTTTGACACCACCTCTCCAATTCTCTAAAACTAATTGGGTGTCCAGCAATGCAATTCAATTCTGACACTAACTACCCGGAGCTATGACAGATCCCATAGGTTAAGGTCTCAGTTCCTCAAGACTGCCCCATTTTCAGACTCAATAATAAGTCTCAGGTTGCCACCTGTACTTCTGCCTGACTGGCTATGAATCAGGGGTTCCCAAAACCCACTCCTCGGGTTTAATAATTTACTAAATTTACTAGAATGACTCACAGAGCTCAGGGAAGCATTTTGCTTACTATTCCCCATTTATTATAAAGGATACAGCCAAGGAACAGCTAAATGCAAGAGACACATAGGGCCAGGTATGGGAGGAGGTATGTGGAGACTCCATGACCTGTGCACACCACCCTCTGGTACCTCAATGTGTTCACCAACCCAGAAGGTCTCTGAATCCCATCTTTTACAATTTTTTATGGAGGTTTCATTACATAAACATGGTTGGTTAAATTACTGGACGTTGGTGATTGACTCAATCTCCCTCTCTTCTTCCCAGAGAACAGGGAGTGGGGTTGAAGGTTCTAATCTTTTAATCAAGGTTTGGTCTTTCTGGCAACCAAATCCCATCCAGAAACTATGTATGGTCCCCACTCTCCCAGTTATCTCATTAGCATACAAAAGACATTTATCACTGACTAGATTCCAAAGGTTTTAAAAGCTGGTGTGCCAGAAACCCGGGTCAAAGATCGAATGCATTTTTTCATCATACCACAGTGGAAAAGGCTAGTCTGCTTCCTAACCACTTCATCCTGGGAATGACACATGATTCAGCTCACATTCCTCTGGTGAGAACTTGTCGTGTGTCCACACATAACTGCAATGGGGGCTGGGCAGCATAGCGCAAGTGTGTGCTCAGATAAAAGAAGAAATCCATCTGGAGAACAGTTTGAAGTTTCTGCCACAGCACTGTGAAACAATGTTTCTGAATTAAAGTTGTCCCGTATACCGGTTGCTACAATCCTTGCCTCCTGTCCCTTGACAATAACTGAAGGACTATACAAATATTATAAACTAAGACACAAATGATTATCTAGCTCAGTTTATTATGCCACAATTGGAATAGTGTCCAGCTATCCATAGGTGAAAATCAAGGAGAATTACTCCATGCCAACTCTTCAATAAATAAAAGATCCCATGCAACAGATCCTTAGCCTACTGTCTAACAGTTTTGCAAGATTTGTACTGCATCTCCATAAACGATGCTCCATAGAGTTGTGTAGTACATAACCTATGCAGCTACAGATAGCAGCTCTGCTCCCCCATTTTAAATAAATGAGAACCAGAAAGGAGAGAATATGAAACATATTCATAGAAACTACAAAAAAGAAAATCTTGAAACAAAACCTCCTCTGCATTCTCAGAGAAATTAGAGGACATATAGTCTTCAAATCAAAACATCACTGAAGAGATTAAAAGATCAAAATGAGCTAAAAATCAATAAGAAGAGTGACTGCCAGCTGATTCTTTATTTTACTTGAAAGCATAAATTTGGAATAATAATTGAGTATCTACGGTAAAGAATAACGAAAGAGTTGCCTAGCAGATGTTTAAAAATTGCCATTTTTAAAACTTACAAAAGTAAACACTAAGGTGTCGGTGTAAAAATCAGGAATTAGATCAATGGGAACATAAAAGAGAGTCCAGAAACAGATCAAAGTACAAATATTATTTTAGTATTAAAGTGGTGACATTTAAAGTCTGTGAGGGAATGACTAATTATTAGTAAAATGATTTTTTAGTATTTGGCTCTCTAGTGGAAGATAAATGTAAAAATAAAAGATAATATAAAAATAAATTTCATATGGCTTGATAATCTAAAGGAAGAACTTAAAGTTGTGTAAATACTAGAAAAAACCCAAGAGCAATATTTTATTATCTTAGAGGATGGCATAAGAATGAGAAGTCATGAAGAAAATTGACTAATTTAATATAAAAACTAAAGTTTTCTCAACTGCCTAAGATATCATACAAAGTTACAAGAGAAATAGTTACAATAATAAGCAGTTTTCTATAATAGATAATGGCTAGGTGCTTTACATGCAACACAATTCTTACAATTACTCCATTATGGGGGAAACTACTATTATCTGTAATTTACGCTTGTGAAACTGAGGTTTTGAGGGGGTTAAATAACTTTACCAATGTTACCCAGCTAGTAAGTGACAAACCTAAGTCTTATAATCAAATGTTGATTCCAAAACCTATTTACTTAACCTGTACACTGCATTGCCTCTTTAATACACACAAAACTAGAAAAATATTTGGATCATAAGAGATTCATTCAGTAATACCTATAATGCATATAGAATCCTTGGCGTGATTTGGAAAGGGACAAACTAACTCGATAGAATCAGTGGGTAAAAGATATGAACAGAAAATTAATAAAAGGAATATACATGACTAATACTTATTTGAAAAAGTCAACCTGGCGAGTAACTAAAGAAATGCAAACGAAATTAAAATAAAAAATAGGTGGGTTTTTAAAATTCATGTTACTTGGTAATGGTGTGGAGAGTTAGGCATTATTATTTGCCACTGGTATATATGTGGAGAACACTTTGGAAATATTGACCATCATTTTACGTAGGTATATTTAGGGACCAAATTTTCAGTGTTAGAAATGTAGCATAGAGAAACACAAGATTTTAAAATATTTATGTGCAATATTTTCAGTGCAGCATTATTTATAATAATGAAAAACTAGATATAATCTAAATATCCATTATTAGAAGGCAATTACATAAAAGATTCTATACACATAAAATAGAAAAATCTACAGTTCTTAAAGTCAAATGAAAGCCAAATGTCCTATGTTGTATACAGCATGCTGCTAAAACAAGTGACACTACACCCAGCAGACTGCTAAAATGAGGGATGGAAAATACCAAGTTTATGCAGAATGTGGAAGAGGAAAACTACCTCTCAAACACTAGCTGGTAGGGGTGTATTAGTTGGGGTTCTCCCGAGAAAAAGAATCAATACAATGTGTATGTGTAAGAAGAGGTTTATTTTAAGAAATTCGCTTGTACAGTTGTGGAGGCTGGCAAGTCCAAATTCTGCAGGGTAAGCTGGCAGGCTGGAGACTCAGAGAAGAGTATGAAGTTTGTCTGCTGACAGAATTCTCGCTTCCTCCAGGAAGGTCGGGCCTTCAACTTATTCCATGAGGCCCAGCCACATTGTGAAGAGTATTCTCCTTTACTCAAAGTCCTGATTTAAATGTCAATCTCATCTAAAATATAACTTACAGAAATGTCTAGAATAATATTTGACCAAATATCTAGGTACCCTAGCATAGCAAAGTTGACACATAAAATTAACCATAACAAGGAGTATAAATGGTTTTTGGAAAATGTCTTTGAAATGTAGACCAAAGCTGAATATTATCAAAGTCCATGACTGAGTAATCTCATCCTTTGTTTTATAGTCAACAGAAATGCACATGAGGCCGGGCGCGGTGGCTCACGCCTGTAATCCCTGCACTTTGGGAGGCCGAGGCGGGCGGATCACGAGGTCAGGAGATCGAGACCATCCTGGCTAACACGGTGAAACCCCGTCTCTACTAAAACACAAAAAATTAGCCGGGCGCGGTGGCGGGCGCCTGTAGTCCCAGCTACTTGGGAGGCTGAGGCAGAAGAATGGCGCGGACCCGGGAGGCGGAGCTTGCAGTGAGCCGAGATCGCGCCACTGCACTCCAGCCTGGGCAACAGAGTGAAGACTCCGCCTCAAAAAAAAAAAAAAAAAAAAAAAAAAAAAAAAAAAAAAAAAGAAATGCACATGAATGATTCCCAAAAGGTATGCACAAGAATGTTCACATCAGCACTATTCATGAGAACTCCAAACTGAAAACTACTTCAAAGCCTTGTAAAGTGCATTGGAGAAATAAGTTGAGGTGTAGTCACACAATGGAATACAAGGCATCAATGAGAATAAACAATGTACAACTACAGGTAGCAACACACAGATGCGTCTCAGATACATGACATTGAGTAAAAGAAGCCAGACACAAAAGCGGAATACTTTGTTATTGCTGAAGTTGCTATTATTACATTCATTTAAAATATAAAACTAGCCAAACTAATCACTCCCTCTAGAAATCTGCATAGTCAAAGCAGTGACTGCAAAGGGGCACAAGAAGATTTTTCTGGGGTGCTGGCAGTGTCCTGGGTTATTTTTGTTGTGGTTGTTATTTTCATCTTAGAATGGGTACCCAAGTGTGTTCATTTTGTGAAAACTTGTTGAGATGTACAATTGTGGTATGTGCATTTTTATATATGCAAGAAATGCTTTCATAAAATATTTTTAAAGTAGAAGATTAATATATATTTCTAAATATTAATATATATCTATATCCATCCACGTTAGTAAAAGGGTAGATATGAATCTGAAGGTCTTAAGATTAGAAATTAGTCTGGGCGCGGTGGCTTATGCCTGTAATCCCAGCACTTTGGGAGGCTGAGGCAGGTGGATAACCTGAGGTTAGGAGTTCGAGAGCAGCCTGACCAATATGGTGAAATCCTGTTTCTACTAAAAATGCAAAAATTAATCAGGCATGCTGGTGCATGCCTGTAGTCCCAGTTAGTCAGGAGGCTGAGACAGGAGAATTGCTTGAACCCGGGAGGCGGAGGTTGCAGTGAGCAGAGATTGCACCACTGCATTCCAGCCTGGGCAACAGAGTGAGACTCCATCTCAAAAAAAAAAAAAAAAAAAAAAAAAGAAAGAAAAAGAAAAGAAAAAAAAAAGATTGGAAATCAAATTAACAATGCTTATCTCTGGAGGCAGGTGTTGGAAGTCAGTGAGAGGAGCACTTAGACTTTCACCTTTTAGTTTTGATATTTCTGTATCATCTGATTTTCTTAAACATGAGACGCACATTTTTAAAATTACTTTTCTTGGTGTGGGGGAGAGAGTGGACGGCCTTTCAAGCATCTCTGTATTTATAAATAGACATAAAACCTATTATTACAATTTTACAAAGCCGATATTCTGAAACCTTCATTTTTTATTCAACAAGATCTTTCCAGTAAATAAATATAGTGTCCATTTTTAAGAGCTTTATGAGATTCCTACATCATAATTTACCTTACTAGTCTATTATTGATGGACATGAAGGTTGTTTCACATTTTCAATATTGTAAATAGGCAGTAATGTGTATACATCTCCTTAGGGTAAATTCCCAGAAGTGTCCTGCATAATTAAGTATTTTACAGTGTAATAGGTACTACTGTGCTACTTTCCTAAGGTGATATGACTGTTTTATACTTTCAACAATACTGCATGGGAAGACTTGCTGCCCCTCACAATTGCAAATTTAGGTATGTCAATAACTTTAATCTTTGCCATCTTGATAGAGGTAAAAAGACTATTCACATTTTACTAGCATTTCTTTGATTATTCCTGACACTGCACATTTTTCAGATGATTTTGTGTTTCTTCGGTGGATTGCCTCGGAGTATTTTGCCCATTTTTCAATTAAAACATTAAATATTTTCCCTATTGATTTTTAAGAGCTCACTATTTATCTAGGATATTAATTCTTTGTCTTCATTTTACTGCAAATAATTTTCCAATTGGCCTTCTACCTTTCAACCTTTTATTGCGTTTATTTTTACACAGAAGTTCCATTTTTTTAAGTGGTCGATTTTACCGGTGTTTCCTATTAAATTTTCTGATGCTTAAGACAAACTTAGAAAGGTCTTCCCCAACCCAAGATGATAAAAATATTAATTAATGTGTTAGTATTTTATGGTTTCAGCAATAATTTATTTCAGTATAGTAAGTGAGGGAGAAATCTGGATCTATTTTTTTTTCAAATGTCTAGCTAATTGTCTTAATTTCATTTACTAATCTTTGTTTTTTGTATCAACTTAAAACACTACATTTATCAGACACAAACCTCCTGTATACATTTAGTTCTAACTCCAGAGTTGTATTCTTTCTACTGTTCATTTACACTATATATATAGTGTATAGTTATATATATATATATATATATATATATATATATATATATATAAAACTTCATAAGGCATTTTAATGTCTGCTAGGGCAAGCCACTCTCCTGCTTTCTTTCTCAGCATTTTTGACATTTTCACTTGTATGTTTTTATAATTGTTTTGTAAAGTTGAAAAGAAATTCTGTTGGAATTCAATGGAACTGCATTGAATATATAAACACACGTAGAACATTAATATATTTTGGTTTGAAGTCTTTCTATCCTAAAACAATACAGACCTGTTTATTTACAATGTTTGGTAATGTTCTATAATTTTATAAAGTTCATTATTCATGTTACAAATAACTGGATATTTTCTAGTTGTTATAAAAGTAAACTATAACTTTTCTATTATATTTTCCAGTTGATTCTTATTGGTACATGTAAGACATATTGACTTGAGTACGTTAATTTTATAACCAGTCGTCTCACTCATTTTTTCAGTATTTATTAGTTTTATTGAGTTTTGTTGGTTTTCTTGGATTTTCTAGGTATATATTTATATATATCTTCTTTCACTGTCTTGTGCAATAACACTAGCAATTGTATCATGTTAATGTACAGTGGAAAATAACAAGAGTCACCGTTGACATGCATGTCTTATTCCTAATTTTAACTAGAATGTTCTAGTGTTGTTATTAACATTGACATTTGGTTTAAATTTGGATATATGTAGAATTCCATATGTTCAAACAAGGATGTATTTTTCCACTTATATGAAACTAATAATTAATTACTTAATAATATCTTTTTAAGATCAGGGTAAGAAAGGCTTTATTGAACATGATAAAAAATTAAAAACTCAAAAGCAATTAAATAAATGACACATTAAAATAAAAAACATATTTGAGACAAAATAAATCATTAACAAAGGTAAAAGATAGAGCACATATTTGGAGGAGATATTAGCAATCCATAAATACTTAATTTATCTTTAATGGGGAAAAATAATTTATAGAAGAAAGTTGAATGGTTAATACACATTTTAAAGATGTTCAACCTCAGAATAATCAGGGAAATGCAAATAAAAAATTTAAATTTCACACCCATCTGATTGTCACCAGATTAAGAAAATGTGGCACATATACACCATGGAATACTATGCAGCCATAAAAAAGGATGAGTTTGTGTCCTTTGTAGGGACATGGATGCAGCTGGAAACCATCATTCTTAGCAAACTATCACAAGAACAGAAAACCAAACACCGCATGTTCTCACTCATAGGTGGGAACTGAACAATGAGATCACTTGGACTCGGGAAGGGGAACATCACACACCGGGGCCTATCATGGGGAGGGGGGAGGGGGGAGGGATTGCATTGGGAGTTATACCTGATGTAAATGACGAGTTGATGGGTGCTGACGAGTTGATGGGTGCAGCACAGCAACATGGCACAAGTATACATATGTAACAAACCTGCACGTTATGCACATGTACCCTAGAACTTAAAGTATAATAATAATAAAAAATAAATTAAAAAAAAAAGAAAGATAGATTCAGGATTCAGATTAAAAAAAAAAAAAGATTGTCAAAACTTATAATTGATAATACCAAGCTGTAAGGTAGATAGACAGAACAAAAACTTGTGTACTCCTAGTGAGAGTGTAAATTGTCATGGCCACTTTGGAGTGTAATTTGGCTCCATATCATTAAGTTGAAGAAGTTTACCCTCTACCATTTTAAGGAATTTATCCTGGAGAAACTCTAGCACATGTGCACAAGGAAACATATGCCAGGAAACATTGCAGGACTATAAAACAAAACATAATAAGTAATCTAAATGTCTATTAACAGGAGAATGTATGAAATCAACAACCAAACTAATATTTTCAACCAATGGTCTTTCAATGAATAATCTAGATTTACATGTATTAATTCAGTTTAATAATCATATTGAATAAAAATAAAACAAGTTGCTAAATGATAAGTAGATCTCATTAATATACAATGTTAAAATGTTCAAAAAATATTATATGTTTGAAGGATACAAACATATATGGAAAAGGAAGGATCCTATACTCATGAAGGATCTATAACACACCAAAAAAACATGTGGCTCAAACTTATGCAGAGTTTACTTTTCTCCTGCCATAGGAAGTCCCAGGCTAGTTGAGTGTCTCCTCAAGGACATCAAGGTCCCAACTCTTCTGCTCTTTCTGTCTATTTACTCAGCCATCCTTAGCATGTGCTTAGCACATAGTAACTCATGGGACAAGATGATTGCTCCAGATCTGGACATCCCAGACAGGAAGAAGGACGAGGGTGAAAGACAAAACATTGTGTTCTGATGGAAAATGGTGACCTTTAGTTTTCTTAGGAGCTTCACTCAGCAAAGTCTGCTTACATGTCACTAACTAGAACAGGGTTACATGGTTAATTCTATCTGCAAGGAAATCGGGGAAATGTCATATGGTTGGGCACATCACTATTCCCAATGAAACTGCGTTCTGTTTACAAGGAAGAAGTAGAGATGGCTTTGCAAGTAGCAGCCTGTTACATGATACATGGCAATTCCAGGACAGCACGTCCCCTGGGGAGGGAAGGAGGGAAGGAGGTGGCACTGGTGGTAGTGGTACTCAGGGTGCTTTAGAGGCATCTGTAATGTTTTACTTTATTCAAAGAGTATGATCAGGCATAAATATGGCAAACTGATAACATTAGTTAAATTTTTGTTATACCATTACCTTTAAAATTAAGAGTTGAAATAAATCTTAATTGTAAAAATTTAATGGGAAAAACAGTCATATATGAAAAGTTAGAGAGGTGTGGAGTACTATTTTAGAGGGTTTGGCCAGGGAAGATATTTTCAAGAAAAAGATGTTTCAACAGAAGCAAGAATGATATAAATAAGCCAACCATGCAAAAGCCCTGGAGGAGGGGTGTGACAGGCTCATGAGCAGCAGCTAGAAACACCTTCAAGTAGAATGATCTCTGTTGGAGAAGCAGCTGGAAGACCACTGGAGTAGACACTGTGGTGCACTGCCCAGATCCGCCTCAGGCCTAGACTCTCATTCTCCAGCCCATGGGAGTTCTGCCCTCTGGGAGCTCACATCTGTGCTTCCTGTATTGCTATACATCCTTTCTCAGATGTGTGTTTCAGATATCTTCTTTCCAGTTCGAAGCTTGTCTCTTTTTTTGACATCAATTTTACATTTATATAGTCAAGTTCATCAACATTTTCTATTAACGGTTATGCTTTTTGAGGTAGCAGAGAGTGCAGTTAAAAGAATACACTTTAAAGTTAGATTACCTGAGTTTATATTCTAGCTCTACCACTTATCTTTAAAATAAAGTTAATAAGAATACTCAAATTACAATATTCTATTCTTCTTTTAATGAAGAGCCTATTAATGAAGAATAGTATTATATTGTTCTTTTAATGAAGATTTACTGAGCTAGTATTTATAAAACAAATAGAATAGTGCCAGGCATATAGAAAGTACTCCATAACTCTTTGTTTAAAAAAAATGGTATAAACTTTGAGAGTCTTTTCATATTCCATGATCATAAAGCTATTCTTCTAGATTTTCTTCCAAGAGTAATTTTTATATTGTTTTTAAACCATATGTAATTTATTTTTGAATCTTTTGTATAACGTAAGGCTCATCCTCCTTTATCACATGGAAGTCACCTATAGCAATAAATGGATGATGTATATAAAAAAATCTTCTCCCATAAAAAGTAATCTTCTCCCTACTGATTTATTGTACTCCTTCTGCTCTACACCATAGGCCTGGATTTCTGCCGTGCTGGTGTACAATTAGCTTGATGAACACCTGGTGGGCATTTCATAGAGAGGATTTAAACACTAATGGGGTATTGCATTTGATAACTTTCAGGTTCTCTTGAATGCTGACAATTAGGTGTTGGTGTTTTGTCTGGGTTTAAAAAAGAGAATCAAAAGGCAAAAGAGAAACATATTACCTGTCACCTCTCAGGTGTTTTCTAGCAACAAATAAACTGAGGTTAACAGTATTCACTAGACGATGCTTATATCAGGCTTTTAGTAGCAAGTCGGAAGCATTACCATTAGCCTTCAGGGTATAGCTGTAGGTTTGCAGCTTAGTACTTGCTGGAGGGCACATCTGCCTTGACACAGGGCATGATGGAGAAAACCTACTGATGTTATTACACATCTGAGTCAACACCTATTTTTCTGCTTGGAATTTTTAAGATTTAGACATTGCAATGATTTGATTTTTGGTGATTCTAACCTAGTTTTATTTTTAAGAAGAGTTTTTGCACTAACATGTTAGTACTTTTCACATGGTAAACTGTACTATGGATTATCAATCATTCACCACTACTTTTTCACTTTGATGCCTAATGGTGCAATATATTTGTTTTTCTGGGTTCTCATATACAACTAAAAGGCCAAGAATAAATCTGTCACTATTTTCATGTAGACTGCATTATGTAAAAACACATTCAACTAACTTTTTGATGGTGTGTACAAGTAATTTAGCATCCATGAAAATACCCTGAAATATGATATTTTTCTGTTTTAATTACTTATATATCATAAAAGAAAAAAGCCTTAATTATTATAACCCTCTCATGGCCATGATAATACAGATTTTCTAGACATTTATATCTTTGAAGATATAAAGATATATTTATATGCTCTCTATATTACTTTTGTCAGTTGCCTGTGTGGTAATATTTTCTCCCAGATTGTGTCTTTGAACTTTGTGCAAAAGAGTACTGGGTAGTAGATTTTTGAGCTCTTAATCTAGTTGACATATGAGCCCCTCTTTAAGAAAAATGATACAAAGTTAAAATTCAAAAGTTTTTATGAAAATCAGTATTTATTTAGAATGAGGAAGTAAACCATATACTACAAAGTTTAAAAAGCTGACAATAACCACAAATATTACAGTTCTCAAAAGAAAAACAATCTTTTTTTTAACAAAAACTTGAACTTTTATTTTAGATACAGGGCTACATGTGAATATTTGTTACATGGGAGTATTGTGTGATGCTGAGGTTTGGAATACATATCCCATCACCCTGAGAGCATAGTGCCTGATAGGTAGTTTTTAACCCACCTCTCTCCCCCTCCTCCAGTAGTTCACAGTGTCTATTGTTCCCATATTTATGTCCATGTGTGCTGAATTCTTAGCTCCCACTTATAACACATGGTATTTATTTTTTTGCAATCTTTTTATTAGCCTGACATCCACATTTAATTTTTTTTACACTTTTTTCCTACATGCTCTTTGATTGTTTCTTCAGATGATAATGACTTTTTTACTATCATTTTTGATAGAGGAGATAGTACAGTCTCTCCTTTAGTATGGTTTTCAAAATTTATTTTTTATTAATCATAGTTTACGGTTCTGAAATTAGGAAGTTTCTGCCTGCTTTCTGCCAAATTACATTTTTTGGCTCCTCCTAGGATACTTCCTTCCCATTTATAATTGAGTTTTTGAACAATCAACTATTCTAAAAAAATTATACCTAATCATTCTGAAATTAAGACACATACAAAATCAATTCAAATTATATTTAAGTTAGTTTTGTGCTGAGTTGAGCTACTTAGTTGTATAAAAAGATTATTTTTTATCCTGATGACATTGACTCATTGAGGAATACTTGTAGGAATTTAATCATGGGAACACATGTTTCTTTAGGCCATTTCACATGATGGTTGCAATTGTGTGTCATATTACTTGATTCTACCAGATGACAAGATAGATTCACTAAGACGAGATCTGATAGATTGGGAAGCTAAAAAGACAACTTCTTACATAGTTGTATTCATTATTTGTGATACTGCTACAGGTTTGTGCCTTACAAATATAATAACTCAATAAATTTTATTTCATGCAGTTCCAATTTTAAAAAATAAAAATAAATAAATGTGACTGCGAAAGGCCTAGGAGCTGGCAGCAGAAGACAAAAGCAGGTAGCCCAGCAAGGACTGCAACAAGAAAACCGCAGTCAGATTTTTTCCCAAGGGTGGGAGGAGAGGTGTCTGAAAGTCCCATGAGAGGAAGTCTCAGCTTTAGACACCTGCTACATCTATAAGCACTCACATCAACTGTAACTTTGCCGGTCAAGTTAAGAGTTTTAAGCTTTATCTGTTCCCACTCTTCTTTTTCTCCTCAATACTCTCTGGAAAGGCCATAAATATTATCTCATAATCCAGAGGAGAAGGAGAGAAGGAAGAGAGGAATCAAACATGTCCCTACAGCAACACAAACTTCCACATCTAAAACAAAGCTCAACTTGGGAATGAGGAAAGCTTTACATTTAATGAGAGTTCACAGTTTTATAGCGTATAGAATTGGAATTTTTTTGAGGGAAAAAAAGCAAATAAGTATATTGATTTGTAATCAACTTCTAAAATTCAAGTCAATATTTCTTTTTTTTTTAAATTTATTTATTATTATTATACTGTAAGTTGTAGGGTACATGTGCATAACGTGCAGGTTTGTTACATATGTATACTTGTGCCTTGTTGGTGTGCTGCACCCATCAACTCGTCATTTACATCAGGTATAACTCCCAATGCAATCCCTCCCCCCTCCCCCCTCCCCATGATAGGCCCCGATGTGTGATGTTCCCCTTCCCGAGTCCAAGTGATCTCATTGTTCAGTTCCCACCTATGAGTGAGAACCATCTGACAAAGGGCTAATATCCAGAACCTACAAAGAACTCAAACAAATTTACAAGAAAAAAACAAACAACCCCATCAAAAAGTGGGCAAAGGATATGAATAGACATTTCTCAAAAGAAGACATTCATACAGCCAACAAACACATGAAAAAATGCTCATCATCACTGGCCATCAGAGAAATGCAAATCAAAACCACAATGAGATACCATCTCACACCAGTTAGAATGGCGATCATTAAAAAGTCAGGAAACAACAGGTGCTGGAGAGGATGTGGAGAAATAGGAACACTTTTCCACTGTTGGTGGGATTGTAAACTAGTTCAACCATTATGGAAAACAGTATGGCGATTCCTCAAGGATCTAGAACTAGATGTATCAAGTCAATATTTCTAACCATACAAAAATATATATACATAAAAATTATATGTAAGGGTTATCAAAAGAGCTAGGGTGTTTCTTAATAAATAAATATCAAATATTATTTGGCAATAAGCAACATGGACTGCTGCTGAGGATGTAATTTTTTTTACTTTAAGTTCTGGGATATATGTGCAGAGTATGCAGGTTTGTTACATAGGTATACATGTACCACAGTGGATGGCTGCACCTATTAAACCGTCATCTAGGTTTTAAGCCTCACATGCATTAGGTATTTGTCCTAATGCTCTCCCTCCCCTTGCCCTCGACCCCCTGACAGGCCCCAGTGTGTGATGTTCCCCTCCCAGTGTCCATGTGTTCTTATTACTCAACTCCCACTTACGAGTGAGAACATGCAGTGTTTGGTTTTCTGTTCCTGTGTTAGTTTGCTGAGAATGATGGCTTCCAGCTTTATCCGTGTTCCTGCAAATGACATGAACTTATTCTTTTTTATGGCTGCACAGTATTCCATGGTGTATATGTGCCACATTTTCTTTATCCAGTCTGTCATTGATGGGCATTTGGGTTGGTTCCAAATCTTTGCTATTGTAAATAGTGCTTCAATAAACATATGTGTACATGTGTCTTTATAGTACAATGATCTATAATCCTTTGGGTATATACCCAGTGATGAGATTGCTGGGTCAAATGGCATTTCTGGTCTAGATCCTTGAGGAATCGCCACACTGTCCCCTACAATGGTTGAACAAATTTAGACTCCTACCAACAGTGTAAACGTGTTCCTAATTCTCCACAGCCTTATCAGCATCTGTTGTTAGCCCATATCCAAGTCCAGTAATCTCAGACATTCTCATATGGTACCTCTTTTCTTTGGGGTCTGAAAAATTGAAAAAAAAAGGAATGTAGGAAAGTAATAATATTATTGAACCTCATCTTGAAGGCAACTACAGTAAAACATCAACATGAAAATAAAATAATTTTAAAGTGTAAAATAATTATAAAGTGTAAAATAATTGTTAAGAAATGCAAGTCAAAGTCATAATGATATATCATCCCACACCTGTTGCGATGGCTATTATTAAAAAGATATGAGATAACAAGTGTTAGTGAGGATGTGGAGAAATGGGAACTCTTGTTGTTGGTGGAAAAGTAGACTGGTGTTGCCACAACAGAAAACAGTATGCCCATTCCTCCAAAAATTAAAGATAGACCTACCATATGACCTAGCAATCCCTCCTCTGGCCATATACTCCCCCAAAATGAAATCAGCTCTTTATTCGTTGTAGCATTATTTACAACAGCCAGGACATGGAAGCAACCTACATATCCACAACAGAGGAAAGGATAAAGAAAATGTAGATTAGGCTGGGCACAGTGCCTCACGCCTATAATCCCAGCACTTTGGGAGGCCGATGTGGGCAGATCACCGGAGGTCAGGAGTTTGAACAACATGGTGAAATCTCATTTCTACTGAAAAAAGAATACAAAATTTAGCCAGTCGTGGTGGTGTGCACCTGTAGTCCCAGCTACTCAGGAGGCTGAGGCAGGAGAATCTCTTGAACCCAGGCGAACCCAGGCGACAGAGGGTGTGGTGAGCCAAGATTGCATCACTGCACTCCAGCCTGGGCATCAGAGGGAGACTCCTCACACACACACAAAAAAGTAGAATATAATGGAATATTATTTAGCCTTTAAAAAGAAGGAAATCCTCCATTTGCAACAACATGGATGAACATTATAAGTGCAATAAGTCATGCTGAAAAAATGAATAGGGCAAATATGTAACTTATTATCATTGTGAGTTTTTCTTTATCCAAATAACTTTCATGGAGAAAGAAGAATAAACACTATTATTTATAATTAGTTTATTTTAAAATTTATTAATCATATGAATCTAGAATTTATTTAAATATTAATAACATTTCATTGAATATTTACACATCAAGTACACAAACTAATAAATTTATGCACTAAACAGATTACATTTCTTAAAACATTTAAATGTTGATTGCAAACTTAATCAAACACTTCTTAACCTTTAATTAGGATCTTTTGAATAAATTAGGGCTTCTTAAATCCCCTAAAATTTCAAAAATTCGTCAAAATACACACCCAGTATAATTATTAGAAACTAATCAGATACCCACCAGAAAAGCTAAGTGTAAAGTGTTTGTGCCAGGATTTTAAAATTATTTCTTTCTTATTGTATATATTTAAAGTGTCCAATGTGATGTTTCCATATACTTATATGTAGTGAAATGATTACTCCAGTGAAGCAAACTGACATATCCATCGTCTCATTTAGTTACCTTTTTTGGTATGGTAAGGACACTTAAAATCTGCTCTCTAGCAAATTTTCAGTGTACCAATAACAAATTATTAACTATAGTCCTCATGCTGTACATTAGATATCTAGATTTAATCATTCTATGCAACTGTAACTTAGTACCTTTTGACGTACATTTCCTGTTCCCTGACCCCATCCCCACACCCTGGCAACTTCTCTTCTATTCTGTTTCTATGTATACAATTTTGTTTTTAAGATTCCACATTTCATTTCTGTGTCTGGCTTATTGCACTTATAATGTCCTCCAGGTTCATCCATGTTGTTGATTTTGAATTAAAATCATATCCATTGCCATCCCAGGCTGCAAGGAGTACTGCCAGACTACCGCCAGTGTTCCCATAAGGCCCAAAGCCTCTTAAGTCAGCTGGTCATAAATGCTGCCTGGCCTGGGATTCACCCTTCAAGGCATTGGGCTACCCTCTGGCCCAGGGAAGGTCCAGAAATCCCATCCAAGAGTCAAGTCCTAGAATCGGGGATCCCAAGAGGCCGCTTGTACTCTACTCAACCATGGCCAAGCTGGTACCTAAGATGCAAGACAAAAATCACCCTTTATTTTTCCCTCTGTTTTTCTCAAGCAGAAGAGTTTTGCCCCATATCCTTTATTGCTGGTAATGAGTCTCGCCTGAAGCCAGTAAATCTCAGAGGTTTATCCAAGGCCCTCTTGTAATACCTGGGGATCACTGCTGGTTATTCAGGGCTCAAGGTCTCTTCATTCAGTCGCTGAATGCGGTCAGTGATACCACAAACCCACCAGAAGGAAGAAACTGCCAACACATCTGAACATCTGAAGGAACAAACTCTGGACTACCATCTTTAAGAACTGTAACACTCACCGCGAGGGTCCACGGCTTCATTCTTGAAGTCAGTGAGACCAAGAACCCACCAATTCTGGACACACTGTGAGCTGTGCATTCTGGGGTTAGGGAAGGGCTGATGCCAGTACTCTCTCAGCCACCCCAGCTGGTGTCTCAGTATGTTGTGTACCCCTCTAGTCCACTGTCTCTGAGCCTAGTTCAGCACCAGGACTCAAGGGTTTCAGACTTATGGCCTAGACTGCCTTTCAAGTTTACTTGGAGACACAGAATGCTGTAATCCTTGGTGCTGAGGTTTAGGATTGCAGGCACTCCAGTTCTGACCCCTGGGATCAGCAATTGCCCTCTGGCTAGGGCTGTTTTAAATGCTCCCTCTGTGGGTGGGTGTCAGTTGAGTTTGGTCTGGTTTTGCTTTCTTCTCTAACAGGACAGCATTGAGTTCAATGCCTCACAATTGTTGTATTCTCCCTCCCTCAGCACCCAGAGATGCTCTCTGCACCGAGCTGCCATGCAGTCAGGGTGGGGGTGGGGTGGTGATTCAGGACTGTTTTTGTTTTTTGTATCTCTTCAGTGCCCCTTTCAGCAATAAGAAGTTAAAAGTAGGTACTATGAATGCTCACCCGATTTTTGTTTCCATGTAGATAGTTGTTAACTGGGTGTCCTTGCAGAGGATGGGGGACCATGACTAGTGGAGATTTCTATTCCACCATCTTGCTCTTTCTTCTCGCTGTATTTATTATTAATACATTAGAATATTACTGATTTGTTTTTGTCTTGGAAGTGATATATCTTCTTTAGTAAAAAATTAATGCTATTAGGTGTTGCCAATTCTTTGAGATTTTCTAACTACACAGATACTATCTATGGAAAATAAAATATTGCTCCAATATTTCCAGTATGTACTGACCTCATCTATCGGAGTAAGGGAACACAGCGTCACTGTCCAGATATCCTATCTACAAGAGTAAGCATTGGTGTCATTGATGACAACAAAGCACATTCATTAGCAATGTGGGCTACATAGGTGCAATTAGAGGACCTAAGAGATATAACACATACATGGAATACTCATTGGAGACTTCCAGAAACAACTGAAGGAGAATTTGCAGAATGAGAAATACCTTATGGTAAGTAAGGACCACAGCCAGAAAAATCTAGTTTGTTAGTAGATTTTGTTTGTTACTTTGAATATGTTACTTGGCCCTTATGACCAGAGAAACGTTGTTTAGACAACATCAACTATGAAAGTATACAAGAACTGAATAGTTTGGCTAAAAACAAAATATCGTAAGCATTCTAGAAACAGCAAATAGAACAAAAATAATTAAGAATAATTAATTTCAAATCTCTTTCCTAGAGAAATGATACAGATGGATTCATAAACTAACAGGCCAGCCTAGACATTAACTTAGAAAGAAATGACAAAGATTCATGTTTCCAGATACTTATATTTCACAAATTTTTCTCTTTTTTAAAAATTTGAGAACTTAGTGTTATCTTTCTTTGAGCCAAGTAAGAATGTTAAAGAAAAAAAAAACTATCATTATCATTTTTTTAATAAGACAAAATACTTTGTAATAAAAAATTTAGGAATGATACAGACTCAGAATA
Source organism: Papio anubis (assembly GCF_008728515.1). Classification (NCBI taxonomy): domain Eukaryota; kingdom Metazoa; phylum Chordata; class Mammalia; order Primates; family Cercopithecidae; genus Papio; species Papio anubis. The sequence goes on along the minus strand of NC_044987.1, from coordinate 66,480,451 downwards.
AAGATGAGTTTTGTAAGTCGAATACACTTATCTTTATTACAAACTAATTTTATTATCCCAATATTTTTCAATTAGCCAAAGATAAATGCAAACTTCATCTGGGACTGGCACTGGCTCACAGACTGGTGAAAGGTTATCACACCAGGAAGATATTTAGAAATATGTTCCAACTGATGAAATGGGTACTAACCAGTCAGGACGGGTGCTACAACTAGAATAGATGGCAACTGTACACACAACAAGCAGAAAATAAAACCTAGGAAGTGTCACAGATGTAAATCCAACCTGTGCATAATTGTGGTGCCAAAAGAGATGTGAAAAAAATTAAAACGTAAACGATCACAAAACTAAGAAACTAACCTAGAGCAATTTTCCTGAATTGATAAAAAAGATGTATCCTCGAGTTTGAGAGAGATCGAACATGGCTTCCATCATTAGCATGGAAGGGAGACAGAGAGTCACAGATACATACTTAACTTCTCAGATTACAAATTTAAAGAAATCGAACTACATGCAGATAGAAGGAGAGGAGACCTAACATCCAAAGGTGGTGAAAAAATAAAATCTTCACTTTCGCAACTTAAAGATTAGAGGGCTGAAGAGTCTGGGAAAATCCTTATAGAGCACTTATGGTATATGTTTTCTCACCACAGATCAATTATCTTGCTAAGTTGCTAAAAGGAAATTCCTATTTCCTCTGAAGGAAAAAATAAAACATTTCCAAAACCACAATAACAGAAAAGTCCCTGCCTCTGGCAAATACTATGATGATTGATTGAGCTAGTTTTACAGAGAGTACACATTGAAAAGGTAAGTGGGCAACATCTTAACATTCTTGGGTGGGCTAACAAGGGACAATTGTGAAGCAGAAAACATACTACAGTAACTATGAGGTCTGAGAAAAAAAGCCACAAAAGGTATTAAGATTATCAGGAAATTACAAGGAAGGTTAAATGCAGGTAAGTGTTAAAAGCGAAAGGACTAAATAGTAAAACAAAATAAAATGAAACTCTAGTTCTCCAGATGGTCGTGCAATTTTTTTTTTTATTATTATTATACTTTAAGTTCTGGGGTACATGTGCAGAATGTGCAGGTTTGTTACATAGGTATACATGTGCCATGGTGGTTTGCTGCACCCATCAACCCGTCACCTACATTAGGTATTTCTCCTAACATTATCCCTCCGCTAGCCCCTCACTCCCTGACAGGCTCTGGTGTGTGATGTTCCCTCCCTGTGTCCATGTGTTCTCATCGTTCAACTCCCAATCATGAGTGAGAACACGTGGTGTTTGATTTTTTGTTCTTGTGTTAGTTTGCTGAGAATGATGGTTTCCAGCTTCATCCATGTCCCTGCAAAGGACATGAACTCATCCTTTTTTATGGCTGCATAGTATTCCATGGTGTATATGTGCCACATTTTCTTTATCCAGTCTATCATTGATGGACATTTGGGTTGGTTCCAAGTGTTTGCTATTGTGAATAGTGCTGCAATAAACACATGTGTGCATGTGTCTTCATAGTAGAATGATTTATAATCCTTTGGGTATATACCGAGTAATGGGATTGCTGGGTCAAATGGTATTTCTAGTTCTAGATCCTTGAGGAATCACTACACTGTCTTCCATAATGGTTGAATTTTTTAAAACAGTTCTTTTCAAACAGGCATCAAGATTGGATTGAAGTAGTCAAGTAGTAAGTTTAGATGTTCTTAAAAGTTGATTAGCTCCCTGTGGAGAGGACTAAATAAATACTTAGGCCTTTACCCTTTGACTGAGCAAATCCTAGTTCTATAATTTACCTTGAAGATACATCTCCACAAATATGATATAATATATGCACACGGTTTTTTATTGCAGCATGATTTATAATTGTAAAATCTATTGAAATGTGGGGCAACACAAATTCCTATTAGTAGGAGCATGTTTAAATAAACTACATCTGCCTAAAGAAGTACTATGGCAGCTGTAAAAATAAATAAGAAGAATTCTATGAATTGATTGAATTGATGTGAAGAAGTAATTTCTTTTTTTTGTTTGTTGGACACAGTGTCTCACTCTGTCGCCCAGGCTGGAGTGCAGTGACACCATCTCAGTTCACTGCAATATCTGCCACCTGGGTTCAAGCAATTCTCCTGCCTCAACCTCCCAAGTAGCTGGGATCACAGGCGTGTACCACCACATCCAGCTAATTTTTGTATTTTTAGTAGAGATGGGGTTTCCCCATGTTGGTCAGGCTTGTCTTGAACTCCTGACCTCAAGTGATCCACCCGCCTTGGCCTCCCAAAGTGCTGGGATTACAGGCGTGAGCCACCGTGCCTGGCCAGTAATTTCCATTTTTAATTTCCACAGATAAGTAGAAAAAAGGGTACAAAAGAGTATATAGAGAGAATGCTTTCTTTAGTGTAAAAAAAAAAGGAAGGGAAAACAAAAATAAAACATGTGATTATTTTTGCAAAAAGAAACACAAGAAGGATGAATCAGACACTAATGATAATGATTACCTAAATTGGGTGGTTGCCTTATATGGTTACCTGAAGTGTGTGGGAGTAGGGGGAATGGATAAAATTAGGAGCAAAGCAATCTCCCACCCTTGAAATCTGATCCCCCATCAATACCTGATCAAATTCCTCATCCCCCTGACCGTTACTATCTCATCACCCTGGCCTGTCTTCAGCAAGAATCTCATTGATTTAGCAGGAATCCCCCTCCCCTTTATGTCTCCTCAGTAATTTTTTATCCATTGACCCGACCCCTTCATTTTGCTCGTTGGCTGTAAATCTCCAGCTGTCTTTGTTGTATTTGGAATTGAGCCCATTTCTAGACTAATATCTCTATTACCCTATTGCAATAGTTCCTGAATAAAATCTGTTTTTATAGCTTTAACTACTGCCTGGCTCTGTTTCACATTGACAGTTACACACAGTCCATATTTGTTTGCTTTATAAAAAAGACAAGTACCGCTTTATTTTGAACAGGACCATTACTTATGCCAACTCTTTTTGATTGATAGGTATGATTAATTTCTCTATTTTTAAATTTTTCTTCTTGTGGGAATACGAGTAAATAGATGAGTAGACAAGTATCTCCACAGACTGTGAAGAAAGACTTCTATGATAATCATGCAATCGAAGTATAAAAGGGAAAGAAATAGCCATCTATTTTAATAATTTACCCAATAAGTAATAGTAACCTGAACTTAGGCAGGAGTACTGTGTGTCATGGGAATTGAGATGAGGTGATAAGCTTGAGAGTTATTTAACAAAGAGAATTGGCAAGATTTAATAATATTAGAGGTAAGAAGTAGGGGGAAGACGGGTGGAGCAAGATGGCCGAATAGGAACAGCTCCAGTCTCCAACTCCCAGCGCAAGCGATACAGAAGGCCGGTGATTTCTGCATTTTCAACTGAGGTACTGGGTTCATCTCACTAGGGAGTGCCAGACAATCGGTGCTGGTCAGCTGCTGCAGCCCGACCAGCGAGAGCTGAAGCAGGGTGAGGCATCGCCTCACCTGGGAAGTGCAAGGGGAAAGGGAATCCCTTTTCCTAGCCAGGGGAACTGAGACACACAACACCTGGAAAATCGGGTAACTCCCACCCCAATACTGCGCTTTAAGCAAACAGGCACACCTGGAGATTATATCCCACACCTGGCCAGGAGGGTCCCATGCCCAGGGAGCCTCCCTCATTGCTAGCACAGCAGTCTGTGATCTCCCAGCAAGGCAGCAGCGAGGAGGCTGGGGGAGGGGCGCCCGCCATTGCTGAGGCTTAAGTAGGTAAACAAAGCCGCTGGGAAGCTCGAACTGGGTGGAGCTCACAGCAGCTCAAGGAAACCTGCCTGTCTCTGTAGACTCCACCTCTGGGGACAGGGCACAGTAAACAACAAAAGCAGCAGAAACCTCTGCAGACGCAAATGACTCTGTCTGACAGCTTTGAAGAGAGCAGTGGATCTCCCAACACGGAGGTTGAGATCTGAGAAGGGACAGACTGCCTGCTCAAGTGGGTCCCTGACCCCTGAGTAGCCTAACTGGGAGACATCCCCCACTAGGGGCAGTCTGACACCCCACACCTCACAGGGTGGAGTACACCCCTGAGAGGAAGCCTCCAAAGCAAGAATCAGACAGGTACACTCGCTGTTCAGCAATATTCTATCTTTTGCAGCCTCTGCTGCTGACACCCAGGCAAACAGGGTCTGGAGTGGACCTCCAGCAATCTCCAACAGACCTACAGCTGAGGGTCCTGACTGTTAGAAGGAAAACTATCAAACAGGAAGGACACCTACACCAAAACCCCATCAGTACCATCATCAAAGACCAGAGGCAGATAAAACCACAAAGATGGGGAAAAAGCAGGGCAGAAAAGCTGGAAATTCAAAAAATAAGAGCGCATCTCCCCCGGCAAAGGAGCGCAGCTCATTGCCAGCAACGGATCAAAGCTTGACGGAGAATGACTTTGATGAGATGAGAGAAGAAGGCTGCAGTCCATCAAACTTCTCAGAGCTAAAGGAGGAATTACGTACCCAGCGCAAAGAAACTAAAAATCTTGAAAAAAAAGTGGAAGAATTGATGGCTAGAGTAATCAATGCAGAGAAGGTCATAAACGAAATGAAAGAGATGAAAACCATGACACGAGAAATACGTGACAAATGCACAAGCTTCAGTAACCGACTCGATCAACTGGAAGAAAGAGTATCAGCGATTGAGGATCAAATGAATGAAATGAAGTGAGAAGAGAAACCAAAAGAAAAAAGAAGAAAAAGAAACGAACAAAGCCTGCAAGAAGTATGGGATTATGTAAAAAGACCAAATCTACGTCTGATTGGGGTGCCTGAAAGTGAGGGGGAAAATGGAAGCAAGTAGGAAAACACTCTTCAGGATATCATCCAGGAAAACTTCCCCAACTTAGTAGGGCAGGCCAACATTCAAATTCAGGAAATACAGAGAACGCCACAAAGATACTCCTCGAGAAGAGCAACTCCAAGACACATAATTGCCAGATTCACCAAAGTTGAAATGAAGGAAAAAATCTTAAGGGCAGCCAGAGAGAAAGGTCGGGTTACCCACAAAGGGAAGCCCATCAGACTCACAGCAGATCTCTCGGCAGAAACTCTCCAAGCCAGAAGAGAGTGGGGGCCAATATTCAACATTCTTAAAGAAAAGAATTTTAAACCCAGAATTTCATATCCAGCCAAACTAAGTTTCATAAATGAAGGAGAAATAAAATCCTTTACAGATAAGCAAATGCGTAGAGATTTTGTCACCACTAGGCCTGCCTTACAAGAGACCCTGAAGGAAGCACTAAACATGGAAAGGAACAACTGGTACCAGCCATTGCAAAAACATGCCAAAATGTAAAGACCATTTAGGCTAGGAAGAAACTGCATCAACTAACGAGCAAAATAACCAGTTAATATCATAATGGCAGGATCAAGTTCACACATAACAAGGGACACATTTAAAGCAGTGTGTAGAGGGAAATTTATAGCACTAAATGCCCACAAGAGAAAGCAGGAAAGATCTAAAATTGACACTCTAACATCACAATTAAAAGAACTAGAGAAGCAAGAGCAAACGCATTCAAAAGCTAGCAAAAGGCAAGAAATCACTAAGATCAGAGCAGAACTGAAGGAGATAGAGACATAAAAACCCTCCAAAAAATCAATGAATCCAGGAGTTGTTTTTTTGAAAAGATCAACAAAATTGACAGACCGCTAGCAAGACTAATAAAGAAGAAAAGAGAGAAGAATCAAATAGACGCAATAAAAAATGATAAAGGGAATATCACCACCGACCCCACAGAAATACTATTTTTATTTTAAAATAGTTATTAAATTTTGCTCTGATCTTAATTATTTCTTGCCTTCTGCTAGCTTTTGAATGTGTTTGCTCTTGCTTCTCTAGTTCTTTTAATTGTGATGTCAGGGTGTCAATTTTAGATCTTTCCTGCTTTCTCTTGTGGGCATTTAGTGCTATAAATTTCCCTCTACACACTGCTTTAAATGTGTCCCAGAGATTCTGGTATGTTGTATCTTTGTTCTCATTGGTTTCAAAGAACATCTTTATTTCTGCCTTCATTTCGTTATGTACCCAGTAGTCATTCAGGACCAGGTTGTTCAGTTTGCATGTAGTTGAGCAGTTTTGATTGAGTTTCTTACTTCTGAGTTCTAGTTTGATTGCACTGTGGTCTGAGAGACAGTTTGTTATAATTTCTGTTCTTGTACATTTGCTGAGGAGTGCTTTACTTCCAATTATGTGGTCAATTTTGGAATAAGTGCGATGTGGTGCTGAGAAGAATGTATATTCTGTTGATTTGGGGTGGAGAGTTCTGTAGATGTCTATTAGGTCCGCTTAGTGCAGAGTTGAGTTCAATTCCTGGATATCCTTGTTAACTTTCTGTCTCGTTGATCTGTCTAATGTTGACAGTGGTGTGTTAGAGTCTCCCATTATTATCGTATGGGAGTCTAAGTCTCTTTGTAAGTGTCTGAGGACTTGCTTTATGAATCTGAGTGCTCCTGTATTGGGTGCACATATATTCAGGATAGTTAGCTCTTCCTGTTGAATTGATCCCTTTACCATTATGTAATGACCTTGTTTGTCTCTTTTGATCTTTGATGGTTTAAAGTCTGTTTTATCAGAGACTAGTATTGCAACCCCTGCTTTTTTTTGTTCTCTATTTGCCTGGTAAATCTTCCTCCATCCCTTTATTTTGAGCCTATGTGCATCTCTGCATGTGAGATGGGTCTCCTGAATACAGCAGACTGATGGGTCTTGACTCTTTATCCAGTTTGCCAGTCTGTGTCTTTTAATTGGAGCATTTAGTCCATTTACATTTAAGGTTAATATTGTTATGTGTGAACTTGATCCTGTCATTATGATATTAGCTGGTTATTTTGCTCACTTGTTGATGCAGTTTCTTCCTAGCATCGATGGAGACACAAAAAACCCTCCAAAAAATGAGTGAATCCAGTAGCCGGTTTTTTGAAAAGATCGACAAAATTGATAGAATGCTAGCAAGACTAATAAAGAAGAAAAGAGAGAAGAATCAAATAGATGCAATAAAAAATGATAAAGGGAATATCACCACCGACCCCACAGAAATACAAACTACCATCAGAGACTACTATAAACACCTCTACGTGAATAAACTAGAAAACCTAGAGGAAATGGTTAACTTCCTGGAAACTTACACTCTCCCAAGACTAAATCAGGAAGAAGTTGAATCCCTGAATAGACCAAAAGGAGGCTCTGAAATTGAGGCAATAATTAATAGCCTACCAACCAAAAAAGTCCAGGATCAGACGGATTCACAGCCGAATTCTACCAGAGGTACAAGGAGGAGTTGGTACCATTCCTTCTGAAACTATTCCAATCAATAGAAAAAGAGGAAATCCTCCATAACTCATTTTATGAGGCCAACATCATCCTGACACGAAAGCCTGGCAGAGACACAACAAAAAAAGAGAATTTTAGACCAATATCCCTGATGAACATCGATGCAAAAAATCCTCGATAAAATACTGGCAAACTGAATCCAACAGCACATCAAAAAGCTTATCCACCATGATCAAGTGGGCTTCATCCCTGGGATGCAAGGCTTGTTCAACATATGAAAATCAATAAACGTAATCCAGCATATAAACAGAACCAAAGACAAAAGCCACATGATTATCTCAATAGATGCAGAAAAGGCCTTTAACGAAATTCAACAGCCCTTCATGCTAAAAACTCTCAATAAATTCCGTATTTATGGAATGTATCTCAAAATAATCAGAGCTATTTATGACAAACCCACAGCCAATATCATGCTGAATGGGCAAAAACTGGAAGCATTCCCTTTGAAAACTGGCACAAGACAGGGATGCCCTCTCTCACCACTCCTATTCAACATAGTGTTGGAAGTTCTGGCTAGGGCAATCAGGCAAGAGAAAGAAATCAAGAGTATTCAGTTAGGAAAAGAAGAAGTCAAAATGTCCCTGTTTACAGATGACATGATTGTATATTTAGAAAACCCCATTGTCTTAGCCCAAAATCTCCTTAAGCTGATAAGCAACTTCAGCAACGTCTCAGGATACAAAATGAATGTGCAAAAATCAAAAGCATTCTTAAACACCAGTAACAGACAAATAGAGAGACAAATCATGAATGAACTTCCATTCACAATAGTTTTAAAGAGAATAAAATACCTAGGAATCCAACTTACAAGGGATGTGAAGAACCTCTTCAATGAGAACTACAAACCACTGCTCAGTGAAATAAAAAAGGACACAAACAAATGGAGGAACATACCATGCTCATGGCTAGGAAGAATCAATATCATGAAAATGGCCATACTGCCCAAGGTTATTTATAGATTCAGTGCCATCCCCATCAAGCTACCAATGAGTTTCTTCACAGAATTGGAAAAAACTGCTTTAAAGTTCATATGGAACCAAAAAAGAGCCCGCATTGCCAAGACAATCCTAAATCAAAAGAACAAAGCTGGAGGCATCACGCTACCTGACTTCAAAGTATACTACAAGGCTACAGTAACCAAAGCAGCATGGTACTGGTACCAAAACAGAGATATAGACCAATGGAACAGAACAGAGTCCTCAGAAATAATACCACACATCTATAGTCCTCTAATCTTTGACAAACCTGAGAAAAACAAGAAATGGGGAAAGGATTCCCTATTTAATAAATGGTGCTGGGAAAATTGGCTACCATGAGTCGAAAGCTGCAACTGGATCTTTTTCTTACTCTTTATCCGAAAATTAATTCAAGATGGATTAGAGACTTAAATGTTAGACCAAAAACCATAAAAACCCTAGAAGAAAACCTAGGTAATACATTCAGGACATAGGCATGGGCAAGTACCTCATGTCTAAAACACCAAAAGCAACGGCAACAAAAGCCAAAATTGACAAATGGGATCTAATTAAACTAAAGAGCTTCTGCACAGCAATAAAAACTACCATCAGAGTGAACAGGCACCTACAGAATGGAAGAAAATTTTTGCAATCTACCCATCTGACAAAGGGCTAATATCCAGAACTTATAAAGAACTCAATCAAATTTACAAGAAAAAAACAAACAACCCCTCAAAAAGTGGGCAAAGGTTATGAACAGACATTTCTCAAAAGAAGACATTTATACAGCCAACAGACATATGAAAAAATGCTCATCATCACTCGCCATCAGAGAAATGCAAATCAAAACCACGATGAGATACCATCTCACACCAGTTAGAATGGCAATCATTAAAAAATCAGGAAACAACAGGTGCTGGAGAGGATGTGGAGAAATAGGAACACTTTTACACTGCTGATGGGACTGTAAACTAGTTCAACTTTTGTGGAAAACACTATGACAATTCCTCAAGGATCTAGAACTAGAAATACCATTTGACCCAGCCATCCCATTACTGGGGATATACCCAAAAGATTGTAAGTCATGCTGCTATAAAGACACATGCACACGTATGTTTATTGTGGCACTATTCACAATAGCAAAGACTTGGAATCAAGCCAAATGTCCATGAGTGACAGACTGGATGAAGAAAATGTGGCACATATACACCATGGAATACTATGCAGCCATAAAAAAGGATGAGTTTGTGTCCTTTGTAGGGACATGGATGCAGCTGGAAACCATCATTCTCAGCAAATTGTCTCAAGAACAGAAAACCAAGTACCGCATGTTCTCACTCATAGGTGGGAATTGAACAATGAGATCACTTGGACACAGGAAGGGGATCATCACACACCAGGTCCTACTGTGGGGGGTGCGGGGAAGGGATAGCATTAGGATATATACCTAATGTAAATGACCAGTTAATGGGTACAGCACACCAACATGGCACATGTATACATATGTAACAAACCTGCACGTTGTGCACATGTACCCTAGAACTTAAAGTATAATAAAAAAACAAAAACAAAAAAAATAAAAAATAAAAAGTAAATAATAAAAAAAGTTATTAAATTTGTGAAGATAGTACAAATTTCCCATATATCTCCACACCCAGTTTCCGCTCTAATTAACAACTTAACACTAATATGATACATTTGTCACAATTAATTTTAAAAATTGATACATTATTAACTGAAGTCCATAATTTATCCAGATTTCCCTTGTTTTTAACTTCATGTCATTTTTCTGTCTCAGGAACACATCTGGAATACCACATTAAACTCCTTTGTAGGTCTCTTGAGGCTCCTCTCGGCTATGACAGTTTCTCAAATCTTGCTTGTTTTTGATGACCCTTGACAGTTTTGAAGAGTACTGGTCACGTATTCTGTAGACTGTCCCTCAATGAGAATTTATCTGATATTTTTCTGACAATTTGCCTATGGCTATGGATTTCTGGGAAGCAGATCAGGAAGGAAAAGTGGCATCCTTATCACCTGATTTCAGAGGTGCATACTATCAACATGATTTATCAGTGTTGCTGTTGATCACTTAGCTGAGGTAGTGTTTGTCGGGTTTCTCCACTGAAAAGCTATTTTCTTTTCCCCCTTTCCACACTATGCTGTTTTGGAGGCAGTCATAGATGGAGCCCACACTAGTGGGGTGGTGAATTATGCTCCACCTTCTTAAGGGCAGATGTCTACATGAATTATTTGGAATTCTTCATCATGGGAGATTTGGCTCTCCTCCATCATTTAGTTATATATTCAATTACTTATTTATATTCATATTAGTTTGGACTCATGAATATTTATTTTATACTTTGGCTTATAATCCAATACTATTTTATTTATTTTATTGCTCAGCTGGCTTCTCTGTTCTTTTGATGTGTGTATGTGTATTTGGGCACTTCCTTTCTGGCACAAGATCCCCCAGGTTCACATTGACTATTTCCAACCCCAGTCCCAGAAACATTCATTTTCTAATAATCCACAGTTCCTCTTATTGGAGAATGGTATTGGAAACTAAGATCTGGGTGCTAAGTACATTCATTGCTATTAGGGTGTTGTTGCTTCTAGGACCTTTCAGATGACAGAGCAAGGAAATATATGTGTGTATACTAACTTATACATACGCATGTCTATAGTAATTTCTTTATAACATTTATATAAATGTATATTCAAGATATCATTCTATATATAATATATAATTATTTCTGTATATAATCATCTGTATGTATATTAAGCTAAACATGCATTCATACTGATATCTGTGACTCAAATCCATTACCACATGGACCATTCTAGCTTACTCCCCTTGCTTGTCTAACTTCCAACAGTGAGAAACCTGGCTCCCACCATCTGCCATCCACGTACTTAATTGTTCCACTTCGGTTTACACATATAGTGGCTTCAGAATTATTAACCCATAACCCCATGGACATCAAATTATCAACGAGAGAATGATGTTTATATTCCTTTGTCTTTATTATTAGAGGCTTCATTCATTTTCAAAATCGTTTATGTCAGCATTTTTCCCTGTCACTTTCCCCCTCCCTTCAGTAAGATGGTTTCATACAACATAATTGTAATACGACTAGATTCTTCTGCCATTGTCTGCATTGGAATCCCTGACCTTCTAAATGACTTTTAAAATTTGCAGACATTAAGGTTCACTCTGCTTTTCTAATGTTCTATAGGTTTTGATAAATACATACTGTCATGTATCCAGCATTACAGTATTATATATTATAGAATAGTTTAACCACTCTAAAAAAATCCCTTTCATTTATTCAATGGTCCTCTTCCCTGAACCTCTGGCAACCAATGATTTGACATTTTAAAGGGTATTGTAAACATTACTGTAGACTAATAACTCTTTGGTACACCTGGATGGCACTATGGACAGTGACATAGAGACTCTGCTACAAACAACTCTGAAGCTTACTGAGTGAACACTATCACTTCCAAGAAAATATACAACAAAACTTCAGGTCCAAAAGATCCCACAGAATGTAGGAGATGTACAAGGATGAGAAGAGGGCAGTGCAAATAGTATAAATTTTAAATTAGAGTATAGGCATAGCCTATACTTAGTGCAAGGATATTTTCTTGGAAAGATTTCCACCAATTTCTACTGATATTTACCTTTCATTGTCTTGCCCATTACATCAAATGCCTTGAACCACACTGTAAACTTTACATTTTAACCATCGGCATAAAAATTTTCCTTGGAAATTTTGTGGCACTACAAGAACTCCCTTGGCATATTTTTTCATAACCAGAAAGGGTTGAATTCATTCACAAAAACAACTTAATAATGGCAGAAAGTAACATCAGTCTGAGTCTCAAGCCCATATTCTAACCACTCTAGTATACTACTCCCTGATCTCTCTTCTCTGCTGGTGACTGAATATGGGAAAGATATACATTAATTATACTCATATATCTAATATATATGTATATGTATGTAAATATACATACATGCTACTTAGGATATGAAAAGCACAATAAAGAATAATAAATTGACACTTTATGCAGAAACACTGAGGTAAAACTCTATTATTAAAATAAAGTACTAAAAATGGCCTGGAAATGTCAATGGAAATTCAATAGTCTATTTATCATTCTCTAACACTATTCTCTTAAACACCTTTGTGCTTCTACACCAGATGTTTTCAATACCTAGACTGCCCTTTTCATCCTTAGCTGACTGTTGAATAATAATTACTACTCGTCTTTCAAGATACATGATATTATCATTTCCTGCATGGAAACTTCTCCAACTCCCCCAAGCAGAATTAGTCACACACTTGGCTAAACTCTCATTATTTTGTTTATACACCTTTTATACAATCTGTAAATGCTCAGTGCAGAAAACAGAAACCACTCTTAGTAATTTGGGCAGAAAATTTAATACAGGGAATTAGATGTTTATAAAACTGTTATAAGGGTTCTAGGCTGGGTCTCTTGAAATGACACAGAACACTACAGAACTGACCTTAGTACAAGAGCACACATCCTAACCACGACCCAATCAGAAGTCAGAGTGGGAACATTGCTGACACAACAGCTGAAATTGCCTCTTGACAGTCATAAAGTTGGTAGATGAGCCTCTAGATGCTGTAGCAGAAAACTGCAGTCCCCAGGATATTGCTTGCCAACAAAAAAATTATCAAAGGGAAAGAAATTTGTCCTTTCAAATCGTGTGAATTCATTCAATTGGTGGAACCAAATTTATAACCAGAACCCTAGCTCAAAAGAAATCTAGGAAATTAAGGCTTTAACTTTTCAGCCTTTGCAAACAGCAAGGCTTGGCAGGAAGAAGAAAACTGAAGCTGAGCGAGCCAATCCGTATCACTCATTATGGTATCTTGCATGATATATTTTGATGTATTTGCTTTCATTAGTGGGTCATAAAGGGGTGCAACATTGTCTTATATGACTTTTCTAATCCCAAATACTTAGTGCAGACACGACATCAACAGATATTCATGGAATGAAGAATAATTCTTTACCATCTCCTATTTATTTTGCCACCAAGTTTATAGGAGAATATGGGGCGCTATTTGGCTCGTTATTGACTTGACATGCTCCATGTATACTGAAGAGCCAGCGGGTGAGCCTGAAAAGCCAGATATAGACTGGAAAAGCAATAGGAACTTAGATCTATTATACCAAATTCAGCCATTTCTCAAATGACAAGTAGGTACGCTAGCATACCACTTTCTGTATTGGAATATGCCCAAACTCCAGATCCACATATTTGGGGAATTTCCTAATATTTTCCTAAACCAAATTTGATCACAAAAACTTAGGAAAAAACCAGACTGGATATTTGGAAAGTAGCCTCTGGGCTTCAGGAGAAAAGTCTCAGTGTTGCTGCCACCAGGAAGACTTTGACTGAGATTGGTTTTTCACCCCATTAATGCCATGCTCTTATTTTAAAAATTCTTTAATGGCTCCCATTTACCCAAAATAAAATAAAATAAAATTTTCTTACTATGTCATTCAAGACCAATTACTATAAGGTCCATAACTACCTTTACAAAACCATCCCCTTACACTTGCACTTCCAAGTGTCTGCTCCTGATCCAGATGAGCCATAGGCTTGCCTCCATGTTTTGCTCTTGACATTTTCCTTTGTGAATAATGCCCTATTTCTTCCTATTCTGAATTCAGTTTTCTCTGTTTTATGCACTCTCTATACTTTACAGTCTTGTCCCTATACTGCCTCTTCTATGAAGCTCTCTTAAGGGACCCAGTTCTTTAATATTTCTCCCTCTGCCCACCTGCTATTCTACTGCCTATTCCACTTATTACATATGCCTTGAATTGGTATCTTGTTTTTGCCTATATGCCCTGCATTTCACTTAAAGTGTTAGCTGCTTCACAGCAGTAACTCATAATATATTTTTCTCCATTCGCTGGTTCAGTAACTTATATCTTTGTTAAATGTCTGATTGTGGGTAGGAATGAGATGATGACATAATTGCATTTTTTTCTTAAATTTTATTTAGAGTATTTTTGATAACTAAAGCAACACAATTTTGTTAAGTACCTACTATGTGTTCCCCCTTTAGCCGTTCATTCTGGAAACTTCTACTCATAAAATATTAAGGTCAAATATCATCTCTAGAGATTTTCCCTAACTGGCCTCTGCCCCAGTAGACTGGGTTTTGTCATATTAATTTATCACATCACTTATTCCACTGGACCAAAAACCATTCCCAAACATCAGTCACTTAAAATAATAATCATTTACTGCATCATTCAGTGGGTCGGCAATTTGGGTTGAATTCAGAATCTCTGCTCCACATGGTTGGCTGGGTTTACTCATCTAGAGAGATAGCTGGGAAGGCTGGGCTTCCATCACTCCAAATGGTCTATCATCTTCAGCAAGGCTGGTGTTGACTTGTTTTCATGGTTGAAGTGTCCCAAGGGAATGAGAGAAGATGCTGCAAAAAGTTATACAATGTTGCTTCTGCTACATTCCATTGAAAAATCACATCACAAAAGCGGTCAAGGGACAAGAGAATAGATTTCACCTTCCAATGAAAACACTTGCAAAGAATCCATGGCCATTTTTATCCACTAATTCAGTGTATTCTGGCTGTGTATTGTCTATTTCCATAATTAGATTGAGGCATCTTCATGAGCCTTCTCTTGATACTGATTTTAATATACTGAGTGACTGGCACAATGTAAACTGCTCAATATAGGAGTGAATAAATATCAGATTGCATATTAGGCAGTGATCAGAATACATATCTATGTGGAATACAAGACACAGTCCCTGTTCTTGAGTATACCAAGTGCCTGGTACCATCTGATAGGAGAGAAAAAAATGGTGAGACGAAATTTAAACGGTGTTTTCAAACAATAGAAAAAGTACTATTCCAACAGGAAAATGCAAAAACTAATTACTATATAAATAGGATACACAGGTCAGATGAGCAAGCACACATTGAATCTGGTATTTGCATTAAGACTTGCATTATGTTTTGAGGAGGGGATTTGGATTCTTAAATAATTGGGCATATGAATTCATAAGTAGCCAGTCATTCCATTAGTAGATGGAACATGTGAGAAATATCCCAGAGGCAAAAAAAGTAAAATTGTATTTTCAAAAAGACTGGCTGCCCACTTTGCCCGGAGCAGGAACTGGTGTCAGGATATGCAGGAAGATTATAGGAGAAGCTTGGTATAAGGCTCTTTGGATTTTATCTTCTTGGTGATAGGATTTTAGAGCAGAAGACCATTGGGATGAGTATTACATGTGGAGAGTGAACCATGGGAGCAGATGTAAAATGGACAGAAATGGGAGAGACATAAAGTAGAAAAGAAGCAAGTATGATGAGAGCCTAAAGATCATGGTAGCTGAATGAATAAGAGCAAGTAGGGAGACTGGCAGTTTTGGAGCCCTGCTGTTCTTCAAGATGTATTATTTTATCTTCTGATAATACTGTGATATAGATGTCCAAGCCACCAATTTACAGATGAGAAAAGTAAAGCTCAGATAATTTAGGTAACTAGCTTTAGACCATATACTAATTAATAAAAAAGCTGGTTCTTCTTACCTTTGAGTTAAATGTTTTATTATGCACTTCTCAGGATATAAAAATATGTTATTGTGGCTGGGTGCAGTGGCTCATTCCTGTAATCCCAGCTCTTTGGGAGGTTGAGGTGGGCAGATCACAAGGTCAGGAGTTTGAGACCAGCCTGGCCAACATGGTGAAACCTGTGTCTACTAAAAACAGAAAAATTAGCTGGGCTTGGTGGTGCATACCTGTAGTCCAGCTACTCAGGAGGCTGATGCAGGAACATCACTTGAGCCTGGGAGGTGGAGGCTGCAGTTAGCCGAGATTGTACCACTGCACTACAGCCTGGGCCACAGAGCCAGACTCGATCTCAAAAAAAAAAAAAAAAAAAAAAAAAAAAGTAAGTATATATATATATATATATATATATATATATATATATATATATATAAAATCCAACTTTTATTTTTCACAAGTTTGTGCAAGTTCCTCACCAAATGGTGAGTGGGTTTCTAACATAATAATATGTTGATCCTGCTCTCTCTGTTTCTGCTCATACAGTAGAGAAGGAAACAGGCACTTCAAACAAACTTCACAGGAGTGAAGAGGAGATGGAAAAAGGAAGATTGAGCACAGAAATATTAAGCCACTAACTTCCAACCTAAGTATTAAGTATTCATTCCGTGTATATCTAGCACTTAATAATGTACACACCCTGAGGAGAGTGCTGGGAAGAAAAGATAAATCAAACATGATTCCCATCTTCACAAGATAGAAATAGTAGAGGAAATTGGCAAGTAAAAAAGAAATGCAATAATTATGGCAAAAGAACATAGGAAATTCTGCACAGTAAACCAGAAGTCACATAGGAAAGGCCTAGTTTGTGCTGAAGCGTTGAAGAAAAGCTTCATAAAGGCAACACTCTTTGATATCATGTTGATAGATGAGAAGGTGCCCAAGTAGTAAAAAGGGGTATGGAAGCTAGGACAGGTGTTGAGGATATAAAGCAGGGTACAGTGACTACAGTATACAAAGAAAGAAAGGATCACATGGTGGAGGGGGGACAGATTATGTAGGACAGGATATTTTAACTGGAGACAGTGTAAAACAACAGGTAAAAGGGTAAATACTAGACCCAGACTGATATGCTTCAAATTCCAGTCTGCACTTTCTCCCAATTGGCTTTAGACCAGTTGTTCAACCTGTCATTAAGCCACCATCTGTAAAATGGAAATGATAATATCAAGCCTTTCTCTCCTGACTTCTAGACCAACTGGAGAACAGACAAGTGTCAAATAGAAATCAAAATATCAGCTTTAATCTGATAAATCTGGATAGTGTCTCTGGCTTAGATTTGCTATAAAAATGCACTTCCTAACACTTGCTCCATAGCTCATATGTTGGGCCCTACAGGTAAGGAGAGTTGGAGCTTCTGAGAAAGCACCTAGCATGGAGAACTGAAGTCGACTCGAACCCCCATTGAGTCTTGTTACTGAGAGTATGGTCCACAGACCAACAACCTCAGCATTATCTGGAAGCTTGATCAAAATGCAGAATCTCAGGGCCCAGACAGGACCCACTGGGTCAGAGTCTGCACTTGAAGATCCTCCAGCTGACTTTTATAAACATTACAGTTTGACAAGTGCTGAGAAATTGGACTAGTAGATTATTTTCTCCATCTGGTCTATTAGATCCATCACTTCTTCTTCAGTGGGAACAAGCCAATGAAAGATGGACAAGAGGCAGAAGGCCCTATCTGATACCTCTGTGAGGGCATAAGTTCCTACTTGGGGCTGGCAGAAATTCAGGATGGGTGATAGGATGCCTTCCCTTACAAATATCAGAATCGGGGAGGAAGATGACCTCATGCATGTGACTCTAATGACTGCACAACACATTCCCTAAGATTTCAAATGCAGGACAAGGGGGAAATTGAAGAGAAAGACAGAGAATCTATTTGTGGTATGTTTCATAATTTTACTTTCTATGTTAAAAACATAGATCTATCTAGAATTTCTTCTAAGTCTCTGCTCAAATGTCATCTAACAAGATATTCTCGGAGTACCCTATACAAACCCCTACCACCACCACCACCACAACCACCACCAATGCTCAGCACTCCCTGATCCTCTTTCTCTGCTTTACTTTTTCTCTTCCTGTCCCTACTAGAATGTAAATTCCATAAGGAGCTATAGGTATTTTGTTCATTATGGTTTCCCTGGTACCTAGAATAAAGTGACATGGAGAACTTAAGACAGGTACTTGATAAACACTTGTCAAATGAATGAATATGAGTTTGAGGTCCTATTAGACATCAGGTGAAGTTGTTCAATAATAATTGTGGTATTTGTAAGTCTGGAGCTCAGGAGAAAATCTGGGTTTGAGATAAAGATTGAGAGTCATCTGCTATTGGTGCAAGCTGAAGCTAGGAGGCTGGATGAGATCATTTGTAGAGAGTTATGCATTTGTGGGAAAGATGATTTGTTGGTTTCATTGAGATGATGTGGGATTCCAGAAAAAAAGATGTGTCATCCCCAGCCAGGCCTGGCCACAGAGCATAAGCAGATCACTGTGAACACTATGAAATGCTGCCATCTCTTCCTGTTTTCCTCGGTCAAAGCTAGCAATTTCTTGGAAAGTTTTATGATGTCACGAAGGGTAAAACAGCCAACAACAGCATTTATCATTTATGGAAAAACACTTTAATAATTCACTGCTTCAATTAACATTTGCTGTTAATCAAGATTTCATGTCTGAAAGCCTCATACCCAAGCCCAGCAGGTCGATTTAGAATCAAGTTCCATCTGTCTGTCATGGAGGCAACAAAGAGACAAATACCAGACCTAGTTAAAGCTGGAGGTGGGGGCCACCTTCCAAAGCAGGCTGCTCCTGGGAGTGGGGCACCCCATGAAGTTAAAAGAGGCAAACTTCTGCCTCCAAAAGGGGTCTGGATTTCCCGAAGGAAACTGCAGAGTGTTTTTCCTACATAAGAGAAAGACACATCAGTTTGCTACTGAGTCTCTTATATGTTCTTTAATAAAATATTACGTCACTCCTTCATTTATTCCTTTCCCACAAGCTGAAGAGGCATTCTATATTATTATCTATATGTATTCTGGAGCAGAGAAAGCCTTGTTCCTATATTTGATAATTTATAACCTGGTAATTTGCAGATAACTGTTTCTACCAAAAGCTAGCACTTCCCCCTGAACAAGAAAGAAGCAAGAAAGGATGCTTTTTACCATTTGTTGTTAACTACTGTTCTAAGATGTATCAAATCTTACTTAGAAAAGTTGTAACTACAATAAGCACACTTTACTATGATAAAACCATACAAACAGTTTACTACATAGCATCAAATGATCACAGATCCTACTCTCTGATTTAAATAGCAGTTACTTAATCTCTTTGAGCCTCAGTTTCTCCATCTATAAAATGGAACTAATATAGCGTGTAACTCAGAAGGTTGTAAGTATTAAAGGAAACACTGGAAAAGCATTTTGCATATTTGTTTTCTCCTGGAAAACACTAAAACATTTTAACTATTTATGTGTAATAGGTGAGATGCACTTTATGCTCTTAGGAAAAATACGTGAACACATCGGCTTTATTTTTTAAATTATTCATCTCAACCTTTTCATTCATTCAATAAACACTTATTGGATGACTACTATGCACTAGACATCATTCCAGGAGCTGAGAATCCATTCAAAATCCCCACTCCCATGGAACTTGCAGGCTAATTCTGGGAGAAATACTAAGTGAATGAATTCATAACTATCCAGTCATTTAATTATTCATTCATCTTTCACCATTCTCCTAGCACCCCCACCATGTTAGATTATATATTAGTAGCTAGATGAGAGAGATGATATACAGATAGGTAGATAGATAAAAATAACTAAAAATTTAGGTGATAATAAATGGTAATTTGAAAATATCAGAGTGATTAGAGTGGGAACTACTTTAACTTGGGTATCTGAAAAAGGCCTCTCTGGGGATGTGCCATGGAAACTAAGGAGTCAGAGGAAATGCAATGCAGGCAAAGGGAACAGTGAATGCAGAGGCACTAAGGTGGGAAGGAACTTCCCTGTTACACATACAGAAAGTCTCTTGGCTGGAGGGCAGGAGCAAAAGGAAGAATGCTAAGAGAAGAGACTGTAGAGAGTCAGACCTTATAGGTCATTGTAGGCCAGTATGGGGAGATTTGATTTGATTATGAAGAGGATGTTAAGCCATTTGAGTGTTTAAGCAAGGAAGTGGTAAGTTTGGTTTACATTTTTAAAAGTTACCTCTGTGCAGAGAGTGACCTCTAAAAGGGTGGAAGATGAAACAGGAGTTGGGAAGCCAGTAAACTGCAAAGGCAATACCAGGAGTCAAACAAGCGTCATAGAAGCAGAAATAAAGAAGAGCAGATGGATTCATTTAGGTTTTAGAAGTAAAGTCATGAGGAATTATTGATAGATTGAAAACAGGAAAAAAGAAAATAGAAATTCAAGTTTTCTGACTTGAGCAACTTTTAGGAATCCAGTTTCACTTGCTTGAAGCCCCCATGGTGTCCATATGAGCAGGAACATAAGAGGCTTACGTGGTTTGAGTGGGTCCATCCTACTTCCAATAACAGATGAAGAAGGAAAACCAGAAAGCATGTCCATTCCATAATTGTCATTGTTCCCAATACTACCTCCTGATATTTCATCACTGGTTTCATAAGATCAGAGGGGTGCTTGCCTACCATGGTTGCCTCAATAATCTCCATAAATATCCTTGACTGCCATAGCAATTCTTTATCCTTGGATTCCATGTTTATTACTGAGTCAGCTCAAAAAAAGCCTATGTTCAGTCTTTTCCCCTAAAGTTTCACGTCCTACTAGGGTGGCTGTGCCAGCTGTATTTGCCAATCTCAACCACATATTGAAACAGAACCCCCTAACTCCTTTCAAGGTCTCCTGTGTTACACTCTGGGACACAGCCCAGACTTTCCCATGAAGAGGTCCTGTTTAGGGCCCTTTGTGTCATTTCCAGCCCTAGGCCTCATGTTTGCCAGCTAGATGGACTCCAGGAATTTTTCCTATCATCAAATCTCCTTATGCAAATTTGAACATCTCCTTATGCAAACCATTTCATGTCCTCCCTCCAAGCTCAGCACGACGGGGACAGGACCATGAGCATAGATAGCTTTTGCTTAAATAAGAGAGAGAAATGTTCTTTTAAACCTAGTTCCAGGGTAAGATTGGTCATACACCTAAATAAATAAAGCAGCTATTCCAATGTTTTGTCACAATGAGAAAAATCTTTCCAATTGCTATTTCCATCAGTAGAAATAGAAGACTTCCATAAACGCAAATTTTCTACCTCAAAAGCTACTCACTTACATGAGCAAAATTTAACCTATATTTCTTACCTAAATTAAAAAAAAAACACGTATATGTGTAGGTACAAACTTATTCTGAGAAATACTGGTAGATGAGTCAAAGCAAATATGGAGACTGAGAATCATGTAGAAACGTAATTTATCTTGGTGGCAAGTGGGGAGCATGCCATTTTGAGGAGAGATGAACAGACTCTCAGATTAACTGGAACAGGCAGTGTCCATTCTGCATAGCAAGGAAAGGCCCTTTTATAGCTAGTGTAGTTCCTGCTGTAAAGCAGGCCAGGCTCATAGAGAGCCAAATGTTCCTTAACATAATATAGTTAATAGTGAGGTTTCACAATGGGCAAGGTCCAGAGTCATGCAGCTACAAATGATTTCTCTCTTGGCATATATTAAACTATAATACCTTGATGTGATGTGTTTACATCTTAGGTTAAATATTTTTTTAAAGCTAGTTTTACATTTCCTCTTTAGGAGGGACTACATAAAGTTAAGCCATATCCCTACACCACCCCTCCAAACCTACCAATGAGGAAGGAAACTGCAATGAGCACACCAGAGAAATGTGAGACATTGCTGGAGTTTGCAAGATGCAAAGTGAAACATTTAATCCTAACATGTAAAGAGGGTTTTCTGAGTAAAGAGAGATGACAGAGAAATGATATTGAATGACTTAATAAGATAGAGTTGCAGGAGGAAAGAAGGAAGCTGACATTGGGGGAGGCAGTTAAAGAGAGAGAGAGAGAGAGATTGTAAATTGGAGGAAATGCCCACTGGGGGCACCATCTTTGTAGAGCATGAATGGTTTTCATGGCAGGAACTAGACTGAGTTCTGAGCTTATTCCTCCCACACCATGCTCCTATACTGAGAAGACCTTATCCTTCCCTTCTATTATCATAGCTCTGCCTGTTTGCTCTGATAAAAAACAGTGAGACTCTGGCAGAGCTGCCAGAGGAAGGCTTTGTCATTGCTGGTTCCATCAAAGGACTTTGGTTTTTAAGAGTTTTGGCCAAGGCAGATTGTTAAATTACAACTGGTTATCAGCAGTGACTATCCTGATAGAGATCACCTCTGCCAGATATGAGAGACTTGGTTGCCCCTCACAGATGAACACAGCTGAAAAAGAAGGGCCCTGCCATACCCAGATTACAGTGAGGCCAGGGACTCCACTGACATGGCCATACAGTACACTAGTTAATCTCTTTCTTGCTCTTATTTCTTTCTTTATGGGATATATGTGATCTACTAAACTCAGTTTTACAGTTAATTTACATAAACTGTATATAAATATGCCTTTTATTTCTGTTATCAATGTAGACATTATAAATGCACTGAAAGAAGTTTCAAAAGAAGATACTGGCAGATGAAATAGAAAGTTTCTGTGGATCAAAAACAAATAAAAACTGAAAAGCAAATGATAAACCAGGGAACATTTGCAGTAACATAACAGATCAAGTGTTAATATATTTAGAATACAAACTCAAATGAAAACAATGATAGTAATATTTCACCCATTGTAGTAGCAAACTTTATTTTAAACTGAGAATGCTCAGTGGTGGCAAGGGTACAGTATAATTATTTCTGGGGAGTAATTTAGTAATTGGTTTCCAGAGTTTTAAATATCTTCATATCCTTTGATCCATGAATTCTAATTCTGGATTAGATTTTAAAATAAATATACATATAAAGAGATCAAACATTTAAATACACAGCAGTCTTTTAAAGCATAAGTTATAAGAACAAGCCAAATGTCCGATATTTGGAGAATAGTTAGGGAAATTATATGACGTCCATATAGTGGGACATGATGCTGCTATTAAAATAACGCTCGTGAAGTTTTGAATGAAATAGGAGAGTTGTTATGAATGTTTCTTTTGAAATGAAAATGCAATATATTAACTTACATGTAACATGATTTCAATTATGTAGAATTTCATTGCAAAAGATCTGGAAAAGCATATATTAAAATATTATCTGTAGTTCCCTTAAAATTATAGGATATTTTTTGCTTTGTCACACTATTATGCTATTTCCACATTTCTGCATTGAGAATACGATTTTATAATTAGAAAACACAGCAAAATACAATACAAACGCATATTAAAAGAAATCAAGATGCCTTAAAGAAATGGCTGAATTCAAATTTGGAATATAAAAGCTATAAGATATGCATAAAGCATTTTGTTGGTACCCAAAAGTGGAGAAGCTTTCAAAGATTGTTGGGGTAGGTTATTCCAAAAGAACACAGGAGCCAACTTGAAGGGGTTCCCATTGTCCAAACATGAGACAATCTGAGGACCAAAAAGAAAATGAATAACTACAAGTAATTGGACCATATCAAATATGTTTTTAAATGCTTGAGTTCATAATGTTACTAGAATAAAAATTACTAGTCACTTTTCAAGGTTTTTAAGGAACTGAATAATTATTCCAAAAACTGAGAAATAAATAGAAATGATCAAGCATTTATTCAGGTTTTCTCTATACAAACTATACCTTAGAGAAGTGCTTCTCAAAGTGTGGTCCTTAGAACAGAAGCATCATCTGAAGATCTGTTCAAAATATAAAATCTTAGGCCCCACTTTAAACCTACTGAACTAAAATTCTGTGGATGGGCCTGAGCCTGAAAGGATTAAAATAGGGCTCTCTAAGAATTAGATCAAATTCTGATTTGGTTTTTATTTTCTTATTTCTTCATCAATTAGAAGACTCTGTGGTGGGCTTTCTTTATCAAAGAGATATAAAATCCTGGATTCACGTGTGAGCTTACAGGAAAGAGGCTCAGGTAGCATTCCAGCTTGTTTTATACAAGGGCATACAGATCAACCCAGCCTAAGTGAGAATTCTCCAAGTGCCCCAGCATAGCTCAAGTAAGGAATGCATTGGGGTTTGGGACCAAAGTCCTGGCTAGCACATTGATGCTCCTCTCTTAACCACTGTCTCAGGAAATACACCTTCCCCCAAATAATACTAAGACTATACAATTTCACAGATCAGTTCTTCCAAACCAGTAGGTAAATAATTCCAATCCCTGTAAAATGGTTCCAGAACATAAAGAATGGTTATGAAGTAAACATAACACTGATATCAAATTCTGACAAAGACAGTGCTAAATCAGATATTACCAACCAGTATTGTATATGATAATGAGTCTAAAGCCCTACATTGGGAAAAACTGGTAAAATCTGAATAAAGTATGTAGTTAAATCGTATTTTACCAAGGTTACTTCCTTAGGTGTGACAAAGCATAGTTATATAAGACACGAACCACACAAGAAACTGAGTGAAGGGTATATGGAAACTCTCTATAGTATCTTTATAACTTTTCTGTGAATCTAAAATTAGTATAAAATAAAAAGGTTTTAAAAGTTATGAAAACAATTTTTTAAATTATATTTTAAGTTCTGGGATACATGCCATGGTGGTTTGCTGCACCCATCAACCCTTCATCTATATTAGGTATTTCTCCTAATGCTATCCCTCCCCTATCCCCCCACCCACCAATAGGCCCCAGCATGTGATATTCCACTCCCTGTGTCCCTGTGTTCTCATTGTTCAACTCCCATTTATGAGTGAGAATATGTGGTGTTTGATTTTCTGTTCCTGTGTTACTTTGGTAAGGATGATGGCTTCTAGCTTCATCTATGTCCTGCAAAGGACATGAACTCATCCCTTTTTATGGCTGCATAGTATTCCCTGGTATACATGTGCCATATTTTCTTTATCCAGTCTATCATTGATGGACATTTGGGTTCGTTCCAAGTCTTTGATATTGTGAATAGTGCTGCAATAAATACATGTGTGCATGTGTCTTTACAGTAGAATGATTTATAATCCTTTGGGTATATAACCAGTAATGGGATTGCTAGACCAAATGGTATTTCTGGTTCTAGATCCTTTAGGAATCACCAGACTGTCTTCCACAATGGTTGAACAAATTTACACTTTATTTACAAATAAAAGTGTTCCTATTTCTCCACATCCTCTCCAGCATCTATTGTTTCCTGACTTTTTAATGATCGCCATTTTAACTGGCATGAGATGGTTTATCATTTTGGTTTTGATTTGTGTTTCTCTAATGACCAGTGATGATGAGCTTTTTTTCATATGTTTGTTGGCCACATAAATGTCTTCTTTTGAGAAGTGTCTGTTCATATCCTTTGCCCACTTTTTGATGGGGTTGTTTGTTTTTTTCTTGTCAATTTGTTTAAGTTCCTTGTAGATTCTGGATATTAGCCCTTTGTCAGATGGATAGATTGCAAAAAAATTATCCTATTCTGTAGGTTGCCTGCTCACTCTGATGATAGTGTCTATTGCTGTGCAGAAGCTCTTTAGTTTAATTAGATCCCATTTGTCAATTTTGGATTTTGTTGCCATTGCTTTTGGTGTTTTAGTCATGAAGCCTTTGCCCATGACTAGGTCCTGAATGCTGTTGCCTAGGTTTTCTTCTAGGGTTTTTTGGTTTTAGGTCTTATGTTTAAGTCTTTAATCCATCTCATGTTAATTTTTGTGTAAAGTGTAAAGAAGGGGCCTAGTTTCAGTTTTCTGCATATGGCTAGCCAGTTTTCCCACACCACTTATTAAATAAGGAATCCTTTTCCTATTGCTTGTTTTTGTCAGATTTGTCAAAGATCAGATGGTTGTAGATGTGAGGCGATATTTCTGAGGCCTCTTTTCTGTTCCATTGGTCTATATATCTGTTTTGGTACCAGTGCCATGCTGTTTTGGTTACTGTAGTTTGTAGTATAGTTTGAAGTCAGATAGTGTGATGCCTCCAGCTTTGTTCTTTGTACTTAGGACCGTCTTGGCTATACAGGCTCTTTTTTGGTTCCATATGAAATTTAAAGTAATTTTTTCTAACTCTGTTAAGAAAGTCAATGGTAGCTTCATGGGGATACCATCGAGTCTATAAATTACTTTGGGCAGTATGGCCATTTTCATGATATTCATTCTTCCTATCCATGAACACAGAATGTTTTTTCATTTGTTTGTGTCCTCTCTTGTTTCCTAGAGCAATGGTTTGTAGTTCTCCTTGAAGAGGTCCTTCACATTCCTTGCAAATTGTATTCCTAGGTATTTTATTCTCTTAGTAGCAATTGTGAATTTTGAATTCACTCATGATTTGGCTCTCTGTTTCTCTATTATAGGTGTATAGGAATGCTTGTGATTTTTGCACATTGATTTTGTATCCTGAGACTTTGCTGAAGTTGCTTATCAGCTTAAGGAGATTTTGGGATGAGACAATGGGGTTTTCTAAATATATAATCATGTCATCTGCAAACAGAGACAATTTGACTTCCTTTTCCTATTTGAATACCTTTATTTCTTTCTCTTGCCTGATTGCCCTGGCCAGAACTACCAATAATATGTTGAATATGAGTGGTGAGAGAGGGCATCCTTGTCTTGTGCTGGTTTTCAAAGGGAATGCTTCCAGCTTTTGCCCATTCAGTATGATATTGGCTGTGGGTTTCTCATAAATAGCTCTTATTATTTTGAGATACATTCCATCAATACCAAATTTACTGAGAGTTTTTAACATGAAGGTGTGTTGAATTTTGTCAAAGGCCTTTTTTGCATTTATTGAAAGTTCTGGTTATCCACAAAGGGAAGCCCATCAGAGTAATAATGGATCTCTCTGCAGAAACTCTAGAAGTCAGAAGGGAGTGGGGGCCAATATTCAACATCCTTACAGAAAAGAATTTTCAACACAGAATTTCATATCCAGCCAAACTAAGCTTCATAAGTGAAAGAGAAATAAAATCCTTTGCAGACAAGCAAATGCTGAGAGATTTTGTCACCACCAGGCCTGCCTTACAAGAGCTCCTGAAGGAAGCACTAAATATGGAAAGGAAAAACTGGTACCAGCCACTGCAAAAACATACCAAATTGTAAAGACCGTTGACACTATGAAGAAACTGCATCAACTATTGGGCAAAATAACCAGCTAGCATCATAATGACAGGATCAAATTCATGCATAACAATATTAACATTAAATGTAAACAGGCTAAATGCCCTAATTAAAAGACACACGCTGGCAAATTGGATAAAAAGTCAAGACCCATTCGTGTGCTGTATTCAGGAGACCCATCTCATGTGCAAAGACAAACATAGGCTCAAAATAAAGGGATGGAGGGATATTTACCAAGCAAATGAAAAGCAAAAAAAAAAGCAAGGGTTACAATCCTAGTCTCTGATTAAACAGACTTTAAACACACAAAGATCAAAAAAGACCAAGAAGGGCATTACATAATGGCAAAGGGATCAATGCAACAAGAGCTAACTATCCTAAATATATATGCACCCAATACAGAAGCATGCAGATTCATAAAACAAGTTCTTAGAGATCTACAAAGACACTTGGACTCCCACACAATAATAGTGGGAGACTTTAACACCCCACTGTCAATATTCGACAGATCAACGAGACAGAAAATTAACAAGGATATTCGGGACTTGAACTGAGCTCTAGATCAAGTGAACCTAATTATATGTCAAGGGAAGGCTCTTGACACATAATATGTGTTTAATAATAATCACATTATTGAATATATTTGTTTAATTTCTTAGTTTCCTGGGTTAGCTTTCCTGGACAAAAAATAATTGAGACCAATTTTACAATAAACATTGATTCCTCAGAATATATAGTTTTTCCTAGTATATGAACGCATTAACATACTGGAATTATCACATTTGAGTGAACTAGTCTTCCCAAAGCTTTGACCCCCTTAAATCTGACCTGTGGGACTTAAAGGCCTTGTGCACTAATGGGACCCTCTTAGTGCAACTTCTAGGTGTCTTGGCCTGAAATTAACAAAATTCCAAATTGCATCATCTTGTGTTTAAAATAAGTTAGAACAACTGTGAATTCCCTCATGCATACACTTCTTCAGATGATTGGTGACCTTAGGAAAATGTTCCCAGGCAGGAACACTCAGAAAGAGATCAAAGTTGGAAGAGAAGAGTTTACCAATTAGGAACTAAGATCCCTGAGACATCAGAAGACTATGAAGCAGTCTAACTGGTTCCTTGAGAAGACAGCAGTTGGATCAGACATTGATCCAACTGCTTAACCGCCCACCATTATGTTGGATCACAGAGGCATCAATAATCTGAGTAAGGTACTTCCTTCAAACAGCCCCCGCAGTCAGAGTGCAGGCGATTCACCCTCTTTGCTCCATCAGGTATAGGCTCCATTTATTCTGGGTCTGCTCTTTTAATCCTCTGTGAGCCATTCACATGTGTAAGGCCTCTGGTCTATTATCAGAGTGTAATCTTTTCACTTTTCAAAATAGCTTTTCTCTGGAGCCAGAAAGTATAAATAGGGCACCAGAGTGCTAATCACCTCCTGTTCATTTCTGGGAATGGCAAGGCATCTGTGCAACAGTCAAAACAGAGAAGAAAAGCTGGATTCCCTTGGTCTGACCAGGGATGCAGTAATACCACCCTTAGCTCCCATTGCAAAGACATTGGCCTGGTATCCAATTAGTGTAAAGGGGAGAAAGCATGACATGCACTGCAACTGTAGAAAATAGAACAGTAATCAGCATTTAGTTTCTCTCATAGCCATTAGACTCTTGGTAGAATAAGTTAGACGCTTCTGGAATAAATTCATCACCATGACATGGAGGAAAAGACTTCTGAATCATCTATCTTTTGGCTTGATATGAAAACAAAGGTTCATCTTCCTGGAACCTTCTTCTCCTTAGTTAGGATTTCTGTGCCCATTTTTATTTTATGATCACTCAAGTCCCTAAACACTGATTCCTTAGTCAAGAAGCAGCATAAATAAAATGCTAGATTTCTACATAGTTAACCCCAATCTTCCTTAGATTTATATACATTTTTAAGACACAATGAAAATTAGGGGGGTTATTTAACTTCAGGGAAGAAAAAACCTGTTTAATTCTCCTCTGGGAAGGGTTGTGGGGAAGTTAGAGCAAGCCTAGGAGGGGCACAGTTAAGGAAGGCCAGTGTCAGAGTTGGGTGCCAGGATTCTCAATGAAAGTAGGAAGAGTCAGCCTCCAAAGTATCTAAAAGTGGATAAAATCAGAAGATAAGGATAAGCCACGTCTTAGAGGACACTATGGCCAAAATCAGGAA
This sequence comes from Papio anubis, assembly GCF_008728515.1. Lineage (NCBI taxonomy): Eukaryota > Metazoa > Chordata > Mammalia > Primates > Cercopithecidae > Papio > Papio anubis. The sequence goes on along the minus strand of NC_044987.1, from coordinate 66,451,052 downwards.
TGTCACATCTCTATTCTACATGTCCCACATGTAATCCGACAGCAAATCTTTTCAGTTATACCTTCAAAATATATTCAGTTGCATCACTTCTTCCTGCGTGTACTATTACAACCTGTTCCAAGCTACCATCAACTCTTTCTCAGATAACTCCAATAGACTCCTAACTCCTCTCTCTTCTTCTAATTTTATCTCCCGCTACCCCAATCCTATTCTATATATGACAATCCAAGATATGCTATTAAAACATATAAGATAATAGCACTTCCCTGCTCAAAGCTCTTCAGGAGCTCACAGTCTCAGATTATAGTCAAAATCTTTACCATGGCTTAGAAGACCCTACATCCTATGCTCCCCTTATTCTCACTACAACTATCATCTCTTACCAGTCTCCCCCACTCACTCTGTCCCAGCCTTTACACTGGTATTTCCCTCTATTAAAATGTTCTTCTCATCAGACACAAGCATGACTCTCACTCTTAATTCCTTTCAATCTCTGTTCAGGTGCTATCTTGAGAAGCCTTCTCTGATCACATATATAAAATAGTAACCCCCAGTCTCCTTGTCTTTCTTACATTGATTTATTTTATTTTTCTTCATAATACTATTGTGTACCATAAATACATGGCATACAGCATGTGTATATATATGTATGTAAATGACCATATTTTATATATATATATATATATTATGGAGAAGGAGAGAGAGAGAGTTTATATTTTGACCAGTACCAGAGGTAAGTCCCATTAAAACAGAGACATTGCTTTACTCACTGGTGTATTCCCAGCATCTAGAATAGAGTCTGGCATATGACAGACATTCAGTCAATATTTGTTGATTAAATGAATTAATTAAAGTCAATTCAGTGTTTTATTCAGAGAGTGAGGACAGAGTTATAGCCAAGAGACAAAGCTAAGGACTAGAAGCTAGGAGGACATAGCAAAGAAGAAGGACTAGGGGCTAGAGCAGAATCAAAGTAAGATGAGTCTATAATTCAGAAGACCGAATCTCACTTTTGTTGCCCACCAAATGTTTGACATGGGGTGTGTCAACCTGGTTTGAAGCCTTGTTGTCTAAAAACCAGGAAGCCAGTAGTTCAGGGAACACACTTCATTCCCCTAGGAGAAATCAGAACATTTCCTCATCTCCAGCTCCAGTCCTATACTCTGGAATTCTTCAAATTCCCAAGGAAATTATATCGTATTGTCTTCATCTGTATTCCCAGTGTCTGGCCTGGTGCCAGGAATAGGACAGAATGTTTGATAAATGATTATTTAAATGACCAAACTGTGAATATATTAAGAATCCCCTTTGCAAACTCTTAGAAGGTAGACTGTAAACTCTAGGTCTGATATGAGCTGAAACTCTGATGTTCCACCCTCCCTCTGCACTCTTTTCCTTCTTTCAAAAGTCCAGAGTCCTTCCCAGCGCATTATACCTTGAAAGAGAAGAGAGAACCAAACCAGGACTGAGACATCTACTTTCTCTCCATCTGCAAAAATATTTATTAGAGCATGATCCTCAAGCAAGGTCTGTTCTGCAAAAATATTTATTAGAGCATGATCCTCAAGCAGGGTCTGTTCTGCTCTGTCTTAGTTTTGCCAGTGGCTAAAAACAAAGCACCCTACCCTTTCTTTCCCACACAGCATTTGTTGCAATTCTAGCATACTTGAACATAAATTTCCTAGACACAATTCTAATATATAATTGTCTTTCATTTCAGCTTCATTCACACAAATATTTATTAAGTTACTTCTCAGTGAATAGCGCATGTAAGGCAGTCTTTGGTTGTGTGTTCTTTTCTTTCATCTTAGATTGTCCTAAGCTGATCAGACAGCTCCCTCTACGGTCTTCTTAGCATCTTCATGTTCCTCTTCCATTTTTTTCTCTTTACTTAGTATATTTTGTATTTTTTAAATCAGAATTTTCCAATACTTTCAAGGCCAACTTTCAATTTAAAGTCTCATGGTGCAGAACTATGATCATCATTTTTCTTATCTTTAGAATATCTACCACATTAAATATTTCATATCTGTATTTCCAAATTTAATATGACCCTTTCACTTTTATGCAATTTTTACATCAGCAAAAAATTCCTTCTTATTTACAAGAATTTGGTCCTGTATTAGTCAGGATTCTCCAAAAAAACAGAACCAACAGGAGATATATATATATATCTCCTGTTATGGTCATATTATTGCTTAATTGAAAGGATATGTTCTGAGAAATGTGTTGCTAGCTAATTTCATTGTTGTCCAAACATCAGAGTGTACTTACACAAACCTAGATGGTACAGCCTACTGTACACCTAGACTGAATGGTATGGCATATTCCTTCTAGGGTGCAAACCTGTACAGTGTTTTACCGTACTGAATACTGTAGGCAACTGTAATTCAATGGCAGTAGTTGTGCATCTAAACACATGTAAACACAGAAAAGGTAATGTGTTTTGATATTATGACAGCTACAACATCACTAGGCAGTAGGAATTTTTCAGGTCCATTATAATCTTATGGGACCACCACCATATATGCAGTCTGTCATTGAGCAAGACTTTGTTATGCAGCACATAACTGAATTGGTAAACTGTGTGTGTGTGCATTGTGTGTGTGTGTGTATATATATATTATATATATACATATATATTATATATATACATATATTATATTATACATATATATACTCTTATTACTCTCTCCTGCTGGCTTTGTCCACCCTCTCTGAGGAGAAGGTCCATGCTCAGTCTCTGGATTTCCTTGGAGACACTTATACATGGTGAGAGACTTATTAAAAGGAATTGGCTTACATGATTATGGAGGCTGGGAAGTTCCAAGATCTGCAGTTACTGGAGACCCAGGAGAGCTAGTGGTGCAAGATCCAGTTTGAAAGCTTGCAGCCTTGAAAACCAAGAAGAATGAGTGTTTTAGGTACAGTCTGAAGGCAGGAAAACCCTAATGTCTCAGCTCAAGCAGTCAAGCAGGAGGGGTACCTTCTTAGTCATTTTATTCTATTCAGGTCTTCAATTGATTGGATGAGGCCCACCCACATTAGGAAAGGCAATCTGCTGTACTTCAATAGACAATTTGAATTGTTTATCAATTCAAATATATACTCCAATGTATACATTTGAATTGGTATCCAATGTATCCAATTTTAACCAACTCAAATGTATACTCCAATACACAATTTGACTTGTTTACCAATTTGAATTGTTCATCAATTAAAGTGTATGCACCAATGTATATGCCAATGTATACATTTGTAGACATTGTATATATTCAATGTACACATTTGCATTGTTAAACATTAGATACATTAGATACCAATCCAAATGTATACTCCAATACACAATTTGAATTGTTTACCAATTCAAATGTTAATTTCATCCAGAAATGCACAAACTCAGAATAATGTTTGACTAAATATCTTGGCACCCTGTGGCCCAGTGAGGTTGGCACATAAAATTAATCGTCGTGAGATTAATCACCACAGGCCCTTAGTAGCCATATCTCCCAGTGTTTGTTCTACTTTTGGAAAATAAAATTTCAGAGAAGAATCCAGGTCATTCCAGACTGCTGGAAGGTTTCTTACAATATCCAGTTAATGCTTATTCTCCTTCATACAATAAATATCCTGTCCCTGCCAGGTTCATAATTTGCATCAGGTATGCACATTATTCAATCATTTATTCCACAAGCAAATATTTTGTCTTGATCACCTATTATGTGGCAGGTATTGTGCCAGGAATCATCCACTTCTTTCATCTTGCTCAGGGGCCTACAGACACCCGTATTCCTCTCTATTACTCTCTCCTGCCAGCTTTGTCCACACTCTCTGAGAAGAGGGTCCATGCTCAGTCTCTGGGTTTCCTTGCAGGCACTTTTCTTCTTCATATTCAAGCAGTAATTTTCTTACTTCTTGTTGGATTTTTAATTTTATTTATTTATTATTTTGCACATTACTTATGACTTGTAACTCATAGGCAAAGCTAGTCATTTACTCACAGTAAGATAAATACAGGTAGGAAATGACAATGGTTTGTAGTTCTCCTTGCACAACATTTGCATTGTTAAACATTAGATACATTAGATACCAATCCAAATGTATACTCCAATACACAATTTGAATTGTTTACCAATTCAAATGTTAATTTCATCCAGAAATGCACAAACTCAGAATAATGTTTGACTAAATATCTTGGCACCCTGTGGCCCAGTGGGCAATGGGTTAACCCACTTGGACAGGGCAAAGAGACACTGAGTGACCCTCTTGGCTAACAGTGGTTATCAAGCCATGTCCACAATCTCAGTGTTGGAGAACTACTGAGTGTTGGGCAGAAAGATGGTACCGAAGTTGCTGCTAAAGCAACAGGAAGTAGAGTGAAGTGATGGGGAATCTATTGTGGGAAAAACTCTGAAGGACCAGAGACAGGCTGCTGGCACCCCCAAATATTTTTGTTTAATTGACTGGATTGAAGTTCAGGGACAAGACAACAGTTTTTGGAAAGAGAATTGGCAAGAACAAGGCCTGACTTTGGTGGTTAAGAGTGCAGACTCTGGAGCCAGGATGTCTGGTTTTAGATTCACTTCAGAGCCAAAAAATATTGGGAAAACTATTTAATCTCTTTTTATCCTGATTTCCTTCATCTGCAAAGTAAAAAAAAAAACAAAAACGAAAAGTACTCACTTCACAGGACTGTTATAAAGTGGTTTAAATTAATATATGTAAACTAAAATATGTAAAGCCTCGCAATTAGAATATGTAAGCATTCCAATTTAATTTCTGTTGTTACTTTATAGGTTATCTCAATAGGAACTAAAGCAGAAGGCTAATTATAGGGAGTAAATTAAGTGAGAATTGGGGATGATTTTGTGTTTGAAAAACTTAGTGAAGATTTTCTCAGAACAGGAGATTGGGTGACTGTAACATAGTCATAAATGTGGGAGTGAAGTGAAAACAATCTATCTTGGTACACTTGGTCCAGCTCTAGAAACCCTTGCTGAGAGTGTGGCTTTATAGATTAGCCCGACCTTATAAGCACATGTTTAAGAATCTCCGGTGAGGAGGTAACGACCCCAGGCTTTAAGTATTCGGGCAGGTCAGTCTTAAAATTGTGTTTAACCACTTTTTTCATACAATTATTTAGTGATTTTCATTATGAAATATATCATTACAAAAGAATATGTAATACAAATAAAATATACACCTGCATACTTACCAACCTACATAAGGTACAGAGCATCACTAGAACCTCTCAAGTCCCCTGAGTACTGTTCCATAATCACAACCTTCACACTTCCCCATAAGTTGGCACTATCCTGGATTTTGTTAAAGATTTTTACCATCTATATAGTGTGTTCCTAAATAATGTGTTCCTATTTTTTTTTAATGTTTTGAATTTTTGTGTCATAATGTTTGTATTCTTCTATAATTTGCATGTTTTTCTCAGCATTATGTCTTTGAGATTTATCTATGTTGATGCATGTGCCTATAGAGCTTTCATTTTCATTGTGAATGGGTGCTGTTAATTAACAAAAGTTTCAATTCACTGGAAAAATATCAACATTTTAAAATTGTGGGCATTAATGACATAACTTTAAAACATAGAAAGCAAAACTTATTGTAATTACAAGGGGGAAATTAACAAGTCTACCATCACAAAGGGCTATTTTAATCTAACTTTATTAAGATTTAATAGATCAAGTAGAAAAAATGAGCAATCATACAAAAGGCAAAAACAAAAAGCAGTTACATAGATAGGAAGGAGGAATTGGTCAGCATTCATGTAAAATTTTATGAAGAGAGCTGGAATGGTTTAGAGTAAGATTATTTTTTAAAATGAGCATTCACCAGAACATCCTTTTTATCTGTACCTCTTGCTGGACTGGGAACAGAAACTCAGAGATAATTACAAAATTATCAATACTTGTATACCGTGCCTGCCTTTTCTTAATTCTTCCTACCAAAAAGGAACATCATTTTGATTAGTTGGATCCAGATCACTAATTGGGCCACATTTAATAATGAAAAAGGGTCATTGTAGATTTAAAAATTGCCCGTATATTGGTTCTCTCTCCTTTCTTTTCCACTTTTTCACAAAATGGCAAATTGCCTTTGGACCACTCCTGGTAGGTGCACAATTCTGAGATTGTGTCTTGGGGCTTCTAAGAAGGAACATGAAATAGAAGCCCCTTAACTGTGTCCTCCAGTACAACTTAGATGCATTCTCAGCCTTAAAGCTAAGGGCCCAGTCTATTTGGCTTCCCATTTTCCATTACTCCTTGTAGGAAGATTTCTCTTGGGAACTTAATGGGGATGTGTAGTTTGGTGTGACACACAATTCAGTTATTCCTAGATTCCCTGAAAATAGTAACACCTGCAGTTTACCAAATGCAATCATTTTTTTTTTTTTTTCCTGACAAGGACACATTACTTATTTTGAGCTATCTCCCCTGAATCTGTCTTCTCCTCTGTAGGAATCATCTCCAGTTGTTCAGAGTTTCTTCTGCATCTTTTCCTGCTCTAAGTACCCTTCTCCATACCCTGACTCTTGATCAGGCTTTAATTCTTCAGTTCATTAGGACCTTGTACTTTCAGGTTGACTATTTACAGTATTTCCCCCATTTTCCCTGGTAACTCTGTGTCCTCCCCATAAGTAAAACAGTAGAGGAACTTTGCTTATACTCCTCTACTTCCTAAGAAACAGAAGACTAAGTTGCTTTTAATATATATGTAACTGGTCCTTATATGAGGGAATAACTCACTTGTTATCACAGAGTATATATGTAACCCTGGTCGTAAGGATAATGTGTTTGCATTTGAATGAGATGGCTAAACATCTCAGCCTACAATAAAAGCCGTAGGTATATAAAATTATTCCTGGTGTCAGTCACATAAGGAATAAGCCCATTTTTCAGATTGAAAACTGGAACTGAAAAAGTAGACAAATAGATATTCAAAAGATATATATGTAACAGATATGTTAAAAATTCTCATTTGGCCTGAGAAGTGATGAAATTTTTTAATGAAGTTCATCAGTGAGGGGGTGGAAATGGGGTGGTCAAAATTAAAACTGATACACAGAGACTGACCAGAAACTAAAAAGCAAGGGACACAGATGAGATTTCAATGAACTAGGGCCAATACAAATCTACAAAGGGATGGTAAAATGCTACAAAACTATGATGAAGGGATTAGATCACTGGATTTTGTTAAATAAAGTATTTTGACATTCCATCAGTTTCTGATTTTTGTTGTTGTTGTTTCTTTGCTTTTTAGACAGAGTCTTGCTCTGTTGCCAGACTGCAGTGCAGTAGCTCAATCTTGGCTCACTGCAATCTCCACCTCCCGGGTTCAAGTGATTCTCCTGCCTCAGCCTCCCGAGTAGCTGGGACTACAGGTGCACGACACCACGCCCAGCTAATTTTTTTTGTATTTTTAGTAGAGACGGGGTTTCTCCATGTTGGCCAGGATGGTCTCACTCTCCTGACCTTGTGATCCACCCGCCTCGGCCTCACAAAGTGCTGGGATTACAAGCGTGAGCGACCACACCCGGCCTATTTCTGATTATTTTTCTATGCTTTTCCTTCTTATTCTGTCTTTGGCAGCTTCAGTCTGTCTTGGACCTGCGAAGGCCAAAGACTTGGTGATTACCAGGCCTAGAAGGATGGGCTCAGTTGAAACTGAGCTGAGAGAGTCCTTCAAGGAGTGAATAAAATTCAGAGCACAGAGTCACCACTATTTTAAGCAGCCCTTCCACTCCGGGAAATTCTTCCTCCAGAGATAAACCATACTAAGTCTAGGTTTCTCTTTATTTGATGGGGGTAAGTTCTTTAAAACTCAGTTCAAGCAAGAAGAAAAACAGCATACACTTTTCACATTGTCCGATTCTGGCAATTCCCCAAGGTCTCTGATGAAACTGAAGTTCTTTGAGGCCCTTACTTCCTGACTTATGGCCTGCCTCATCTGTCAGTTCCTTTCTGTAACCGTGGTCTGCCACATTCTTGAAAAACTCATTCCCAGTGTACTGGAGTTTATTTCCTAAGTGAATCCTCAATCTGGGACCCTGTCTCTGTGATCAGATCCTCCAAATGTCAAAAACTTGCCCAGATAATTCCAAATACCATTTACACTGTATTCTTAAGATACCAGGCAATTCTCTTGGGTTTCTTTATCACTGCCTGTTCACACAAAATACACCTTTTCCTGACTTTTTAATAATTGCCATTCTGACTGGCATGACATGGTATCTCACTGTGGTTTTGATTTGCATTTCTCTGGTGATCAGTGATGTTGAACTTTTTTTTTTTTTTGTATGTTTTTTGGCCGTGTAAATGTCTTCTTTTGAGAAGTGCCTGTTTATATCTTGTGCCTGCTTTCGATAGGTTTTTTTTTTTCTCTTGTAAATATGTTTAAGTTCCTTGTAAATTCTGGACATTAGACCTTTGTCAAATTGGTAGATTGCAAAATTCTTCTCCCATTCTGTAGGTTGCCTGTTCACTCTGATGATAGTTTCTTTTGCTGTGTAGAAGCTCTTTAGTTTAATTAGATCCCATTTGTCAATTTTGGCTTTTGTTGCCATTGCTTTTGGTGTTTTAGTCATGAAGTCTTTGCCCATTCCTATTTCCTGAAAGGTATTGCCTAGGTTTTCCTTTAGAGTTTTTATAGTTTGGGGTTTTACATTTAAGTCCTTAATCCATCTTGAGTTAATTTTTGTATAAGGTGTAAGGAAGAGGTCCAGTTTCAGTTTTCTGCATATGACTAGCCAGTTTTCCCAGCACCAATCACTGAATAGGAAATCCTTTCTCCATTGCTTGTTTTTGTCAGGTTTGTTGAAGATCAGATGGTTGCAGATGCGTGGTGTTACTTCTGAGGTCTCTGTTCTGCTCTATTGGTCTATATGTCTGTTTGCTGGTGAGGCTGTGGAGAAATAGGAACACTTTTACACTGTTGGTGGGAATGTAAGTTAGTTCAACCATTGTGGAAGACAGTATGGCGATTCCTTGAGGATCTAGAACCAGAAATACCATTTGACCCAGCAATCCCATTACTGGGTATATATCCAAAGGAATATAAATCATTCTACTATGAAGACACATGCACATACTATACATACTATACAGATACATACTATAAAGACACATGCACACATGCAGCACTATATACAATGGCAAAGACATGGAACAAACCCAAAATGCCCATCAATGATAGACTGGATAAAGAAAATGTGGTACATATACACCATGGAATACTATGCAGCCATGAAAGAAATGAGATCATGTCCTTTGCAGGGACATGGACAAAGCTGGAAGCATCATCCTCAGCAAACTAACACAGGAACAGAAAAGCAAATGCTGCATGTTCTCACTCGTAAGAGAGAGTTAAACATTGAGAAAACATGAACACAGAGAGGGGAACAGCACACACCAGGGCCTGTTGGGGTTGAGGGGTGAGGGGAAGGAACTTAGAGGTTGGGTCAATAGGTACAGCAAAACACTACGGCACAGGTATACTTATGTAACAAACCTGCATCTTCTGCACATGTATCCCCTCTTTTTTTTAGAAGAAGAAATACAAAAAGGAAAACATAAATAAATAAATATCATTTCCCTATACTTAAAGAAAAAGAAAAACATAAAAGAAATACATCTTTTCAGGGGTCAATATGGTCGTAATAAAGGATCCAGATTCAAAATTTTAAATTGTCTTTTTTGTTCATCAATATTTTACAGGCAAAAAGGAGAAATTACCCATCCAGACATGGACAGCACCACTCCCTCAGAAACATAAAATGCCAAAATTGCAATCATTACTTTTATAAACCTTGATGTGAAATAGATATGCACAGATAGTTTAGGAACTTGGACAGTTATCAAGAGTATCTTTTGTAGAGCTGCCTTTCTCTAGTTTAGGGAGGAAGAGATGTTCTTTTATTCTAAGAACTACATTTTCTTTTTCTGTGGTCAGGGGTTTCTTGTGATACAGGGATTGATGAGAAGGAGTATATTGTAGACCATGGAGATTGAGGTTACTTCTGGCAGGGGAAAGGTGAATGGAGTCTTCATCTCTCATCATACTGACTTTCTATGTTAGCCTTGGTAGTAGGGATTGTTCCTTCCTGTTCCATTTTGTATAGCTACATGAAAGAGGACCCGGACTTGAACAGAGGTCTGTGTCACTGGATCATTCCCAACTGAGTTCCACTGTGTGACCCTAGACATGAGAGGATCATTCTTCCAGAGGCCTAAGATTCCATAAGATATCTATGATAGTCTTGGGAAATGAAGGAAATTTTGGAATGAAAGGAAAGATAGCTTGGAGAGAGGATAGTGACCTCACTGGCAAGGCAATATGAAGAGTGAATGAAGGGAGAGCAATGGCCCATGAGATCTCTTGATAAAGACCACAAAACAGCCATACCCTACTGTAGATCCTTAAAAGTGAAGTGCTGTGTACTGAATGAATAGAATAAAATATGCCATATGGAAGAGTTCTGGTTCTAGATGGCAGATTGAGCATATTTTGCCTTCCCTAATCCCTGAATCCTATGAAAAGAATAGTAAAATAAACTTTTTAACTCATATAATCAAAATAGCAAAGAGAACAACAGAAGGTAAAAGAAAGTGTGAAGATGCAGTTCCAGCAAATATTTCAACATATTTCTGTAAGTGAAAAGCAGATAGAAGAATGCTGACAAATTCAATAAATTGGAGGGAATCATAGTCTGAGTACAGCTGCAAGGCACCAAAGGGAAAAGGAAACTACATGCCTAACAAAACCCTAGGTGAGGGCAGAAGTTGGTTGCAGACTAAAAAATTAATTAAAGATCTGTGTATAGAACAGGGTCTTCGAACCCTCACCACAACAGAAAGAATCATCAGTAGGAAAAATAATTATGAATAAATTAAATGAACTCTTAAGGGAAAATGAGGGTGTCTAATGAAGCTCTTATCATACCAAAGTTAGCCCCTACTTTCACAAAGCTTTCTCCTTTTCTAAAAATTCATTTTAAGGAAAAACTTCCAGTTACCAAGGCCACCCTAAAACACAGACCTCCTAGTCAGCTCTCCTATCCTCTATTCTTAAAAATGATAGATGTTTAACTTATCTATTGCTATGTAACAAATTACTTCAAAACTCAATGACTTAAAATAACAAACATTTATTATCTTATATACTTCCTTTGTTCTTTTCTTTTTTCTGAGATGGGGTTTCACTCTTGTTGCCCAGGCTGGAGTGTAATGGCACAATCTTGGCTCCCCACAACCTTCTCCTGCCAGGTTCAAGTGATTCTCCTGCCTCAGCCTCCCAAGTAGCTGGGATTACAGGCATGCACCACCACACCTGGCTAATTTTGTATTTTTAGTAGAGATGGGGTTTCTCCATGTTGGTCAGACTGGTCTCGAACTCCCAACCTCAGGTGATCCACCCACCTCAGCCTCCCAAAATGCTGGGATTACAGGTGTGAGCCACCGTGCCCGGCCTATCTCACATACTTTCTGAGGGTAAGGAATTCAAAAGCTGCTTAGCTGGGCCATTTTGGCTCAAAGTCTCTCTTGAGGTTACAGTCCAGATGTTGGCTGAGGCTGCAGTTATCTGAAAGCTTAATTGGGGTTGAAGGATCAGCTTCTAAGCTCATTCACATTGCTGTTAGCAAGAGGTCTGTTTCCTGCTATGTGGGCCACTTTTCATGTTATGGAAGTCAGCTTTCTCTAGAGTGAGTGATCCAAAATAGGCCAAAATAGGAAGCAGGAAACTACAGTGCCTTTTATGAACTAACCTGTAAAATTGCATACCATCATTTCAGCCACATCTGCTGGTCATACAGACCAAATCTAATACAATGAGGAAGGTAACTATAAAAGAACATGAATATCTGGCTGGGCACAGTAGCTCACACCTGTAATCCCAGCACTTTCAGAGGCTGAAGCATGAGGATTGCTTGAAGCCAGGAGTTTAAAACCAGCCTGGGCAACACAGCTAGACTCCATCTCTACAAAAAATTTAAAAAGTTAGCCGGGCATGGTAGCACACACCTGTAGTCCTAGCTACTCAGGAAGCTGAGGTGGAAGGATTGCTTTAGCCCATGGGGTCAAGGATGCAGTGAACCATGACCATACCACTGAACTCCAGCCTCGGTGACAGAGTGAGGTCCTGTCTCTATTTTTTTTTTTTCAAAGAGAGAACATGAATGTCAGAAGGTGAGATCACTGGAGACTATCTTACTTGGAGGCTGGCTGCCACAGTAGGCAAAAGAGAATTACCAGATAAATGGAAAAAATCTGAAATATAAAAGGAAAAGACCAAGGTAATCAAATGTGAAATGTGACTCAAGATGGTTCATGAGGGGATAGAAGAGGATTTAAAAACAATACAAATTATTAGAAACATTGATTGGTATCCTTGCATAGATTTTACAAACAACAAAATGGGAGGATGGGCCAAAAGAAAAGAAGAGAGTTGAGAAAATAGCATTCCCTGAGATGAAGGTGCATGCAGAGTACTCTTTTCCATTTTGAGATAGTCTGGAGATTGGGACACCACCAATCCAGCCACAGGTAGTAGCTCTAAGAATTGACTTAGGTTCTGAGTATAACTGCTGAAGAGAATGTTGAAGAAATGCTGTATTTATTAGGTCTTAGAATTAGTATCTGCATCTGAGGGTGTTTATTATAAGCCCCTTTCTTGAGGTCCTGCATAACTGCAAATGGAATTGCTGTTTGCTTTGCTTTCATTGGAGGTGGACATTATTGGCATATGCAAGCATGCTTTGCCCATTTTTAAACTTGAAAATATTTATAACACTGCTGAGAGTTAAGCATTGAGGATATCTTACTGCTTTTTAGTACACCTTACTGTTTTTCATATTGAAAGCTAGTTGTCCTTTTTCTAAACATCTATGAAAATAATTTCAACTTTAAAGTCTCTGTATTTCTACTTTTTCCTTGCACAAATTCTGAGAACTGCTGTGTACTAGACATGGAGCGTGCAATATACAATACATAGGGTAAGCAAGCAATTTTAATATCAAATGAGAAATCCTGAGATGGTAGTACAAGGAGTTACAGGAATATATAGAAGGTGCTCCTAACCCAATCCTGGGGAGCATGCAGTAAAATAAAAATAAAAAGGTTTCCCACCTCCCTCTCAAAACCCCACATCTAACACAGTACAATATCAGATTGATTTTGCTTCATAAATGTCTCTAGGATCCATCTAAACTTCATTTTTATCACGTTGCCCTGAGTAGGCCACTGTCATCAATTAACTAGTCTATTACAATAGTCTTATTACAATAGTCTTACAAATCAATGGTCATCCTGAATCCACATCTGTCCTGTTTTCCACATAGCAGTCAGTATGTTATTTTGAAAATATATATCTTATCATGTTACTTTTCTGTTTAAAATATTTCAGCAGCTTCTCATTGCTCTTATAATAAAGATAAATTCCTCAATATGATTCATCTCATATCTATTTTTCTAATTACATCTGAAGCCATGTACCTCAGTCACATACTTTACACAAGACACATGGTCTTTTGTGTATGACAGTCTGCTTTCATGCTAAGGTTTCTGAACATATTATTTCCTCCTTACATCAACATTTTTCCTCCCCCTCTTTGCCTTGTTAATTCTATATTTTCCTTTAGAATTCAATGGAATCATTTCCTCGGAGAAGACTTTTTTGACCTCCCTTACATCCTGGATACAATGAAATACATTTTACTTTATGTTATTATAAAAACATAGTTCTCTCCTTCGTGGCATTTATTACAACTATGATATTACTTCTAATTGTCTGATTATTTGACCTCCTGCCACTGTTCCCCCAAAGCCTCTAAAATCAGAAATGTAGGAATGAAACCAAACTCACTCTCTCCCACCTTCCCTACTAGATTCCTTGCTCCCTATGGTCAGAAAGTTTTCTTTTAGAAGCCGAGAGAATTGAGAGAGATGAAGTTAAGCAAAGGCTATGCCATAAAGACTTGTAGGTTAAGCTAAGATTCTTGACTTTGACTCTGAAGTCAGTAGTTATCACATGGGCAATGAAATATCATATCTGAGATTTTTAAAATTTTACTATTGTCTTACTTTCAGTGATAGAAATTGATTTATGCTTAACAGATTAGTTATCCACTCAGCAAGTTGTTATTGAACAATTAAACAGGAGAGAATACAAATTTCCTTCTTTTTTTTGAGAAAGAGTCTAGCTCTGGCACCCAGGCTGGAGTGCAGTGGTGCGATCTCGACTTACTACAACCTCTGCCTCCACATTCAAGCAATTCTCCTGTCTCAGCCTCCGGAGTAGCTGGAATTACAGGTATGTACCTCCACGCCCAGCTAATTTTTGTTTTGTGTATTTAGTAGAGATGGGGTTTCACCATGTTGGCCAGGCTGGTCCTGAACTCCTGACCTCAGATGATCCACCCACCTAGGCCTCCCAAAGTCCTGGGATTATACGTGTGAGCCACTGCATCTGGCTAAATTTCCTTCTTAAATGTGAGAACATTTGAATTCTGTCCTTAAATGGAAAAGAATTTGAGCTAAATTATTAGACAGATAAGAAATCAATTTGCTGTATTAAAACTAAGCATGGTAACTATTTAACCAGAGGAACCGATTAATCCAACATACGCTAAAGGAAACATTGCCGTTCCCTTGAAGACAGTCTACAATTCTCCAAAGACAGAACCTGAGGGACTTTTGGACATGGTCCTCATAGCCTAACTTTTGCCCCCTACTGCCACTCTTTCCCTCAAACCCCTAAAATCAGAAATATAGGCATGAAACTGAATTCACTCTCTCTCACCTTCTAAAATCTCTAATTTCTCTTTCTATTTCTTAAAGTTGATTTTACAGAGCAGACATGGCCTTGTCAGCTGTGACTCCATTAAAAAAAAAAAGCTTTTGCCCAAAAGAAAAAGACCAATTCTCACTTGGTCTTTGTTGTCCAGTAATTTTAGTATGTGGTTCACAGAGAAAACAATGAAAGCACCTTCAGAAAGTTGGGAAGAAAGTTGTACATTGAATTTTAAACTATTTTTAAAATAATTATTTAAATTAGAGAGGTATATAAAGTCACAAAGCGGAGACAGAATAAGCTGTAGCCAAGACTTGAACAAAACTGTTTAAATGTACTAACACGTATAGAGTAAAAACATGACTATCCTTAAGATATTTAGCCAATAAAAGATGTTGAGAAAAAGGAAAGTCAATCCTTGGTAGTATTTTATTTCATGATCAGAAGAGAGAGTGTCCTGGCCCAGTATCAAAACCAACCAAGGTGATATGGCTGATATGATCCTGTGGTGGAGATGTACTTAGTAATTTCCAGGGATCTGTGATATCAGGCATTAAAATCGCCAACTAACTCCTTTTTTACTAGTTGCAGGCTCACCAAGCAGCCTTTTCGTTATAATTGAGAAACCATTTGTTCTAAGTCTATCTGATGGCTAAACTTCTTATTTTAAATTAAGTAAACTAATTGGCATTTAAGGTTTTCGTCATTAGCCTCCATGAGCTTGTTTAATGTGAGTACACTTTGAGGTTCAGATCTAGGTATTCATTATGCTGACAATCATGTTTTCAAGCTGATGGCCTAAAGACTTGTACATATTCAGGCCTGCCATAAATTTTCCAAGGAAAGAACCAGTGAACTTGTAGAAAGAAAAGTAGAAATTATTTACTTGGAACAACAGAGAAAAAAATAGTCTAAACTAACAGAGCTTCAGAGACCTGTGAGACTGAGACTATAACAAAGATTTAATATTCGCGTCATCAGAATCTCAGGAAGAAAGGAGAAGGAGGGAGGGACTGAAGAAGTACTCAAAGAAGTAATGGATAAAATCTTCCCAAATTTGGAAAGGAGCATTAACTATATACTGAAGAAGCGAAAAAGATAAACCCAGAGAAATCGAACCACACTTATATTAACTTAATTTCTGAAAACTAAAGATAAATGAAAAGTCTTGAAAGCAGTCAGAGGAAAATGACACTTTGCCTGTAGAGGAAAACCAATTTGAATGACAGTGGATTTCTCATCAGAAACCACTGAAGTCAGAAGGAAGTAACACAGTATTTTTCAAGTGCTAAAAGAACTGTCAACTCAGAATCCTATTCTCTGTGAAAATATTCTTCAGAAATGAAGGGTGAAATCAAGAAATTGTCAAGTGAAAGAAAATAATGTGTTACCTACAGACCTACCTAAAACAATGACTAAACAAAAGTGAAATGACAGCAGAAAATATTGTGGAAGATTAGGAAGAAAAAAGTATGCTAAACAAAAATATAAATTACAATAGGCTTTTCTTTTCCTCTTGAGTTTTCTGAATTACATTTGATGGTTAAAGCAGAAAGTCATAATATTGCCTGACACGATTCTAAATACATGTAGAAGAAATGTTTAAGACAATGATAATATAAATGGGGGATTGGAAAGGGATGTAATAGAAAATAAATTTTCTACATTTCAGGCAAACTGGTAAAATGATACCAGTAGACTAGGATAAGTGATATACAGATAGACAAAGACATAGATATAGACAGTTATAAATACAGATAGAGATCAGCTCATATCTAGAGCATATGATAAATCTATATAAAGAGACACATTAGAAAACATTACACATACATCAAAATGGAATTCTAAAATATTTCTAGTAAACCACAAGAAGACAAGAAAAAGAAAATAAAAGAGAAAAAAACAGAAAACAAAGAAAAATGGGTGCACTTAAACCATAGCATTATCAATAATTATATGTTATCTAAATTCACTAACTGAAAAACAGAGATGGGCAAAGTGAAATTAAAAAGCACTACCTGACTATATGCTGTGTATAAGAAACTCACTTCAAATATTGCATATATAGAGAGTGAGAGTAAAAGGATCAAAAAATAGATATTGTGCAAACATTAAATAAAAGAAAGCAGGAGTGGCAATATTATCAGATAAAATATACTTTAGAGCAAAGAAAACTACCAGTGAGCAGAGGTGGCAATATTATCAGATAAAATGTACTTTAGAACAAAGAAAACTACCAGTAACGGGGAGGTACATTATATAACGGTAAAAAGGTCAACACAACCAAAAGACATATAGTAATCCTAAATGTTTATATCATAAAGAAAAGAGCTGTAAAATATACAAAGCAAAAACTGATATAACTGAAACAAGAAAATGACAAATCCACAGTTACATTTGGAGACCTCTCTCAACAATGTATTGAACAACTGGACATAAAATCACCAAAGATATGGAATAACTCAACAACATTATCAGCCAATGGGATTTAATCAGTACTTATAGAACACTACACCTAAAACCAGCAGAACACATTTTTGTTCCAAGTGCCCAAAGAACATATACCAAGATAGGCCATATCCTGGTCCATAAAGCAAACCTTAACAAAACTAAAATAAATGAAATTCTAGAGAGTGTGGTTAATATAATCAAACCATCAAAAGCAGAAACATAACAGAAGAATGTCTAAATAATTTGGAAAATGTAAACCCACTTCTATATAACCTACAGGTCTTAAGAGAATGTCTCAAAGGAAATTATTAAAAATATCTCATTGAATAAAAATGAAAATACAACATATCAAACTTTTAGAACACAGCTAAAGCAGTGTTAAGAAAGAAATGCATACAATAGAAAAGAAGAAAAGTCTCAAATTGATCATCTAAGCTGCCACCTCAAGAACCTAGAAAAAGGAAAACAAAACAAACCCAAAGCAAGCAGAAGAGATGAAGTAATGAAGATAAAAATGGAAATCAATAAAACTGAAAACAGAAAAAAAGAGAAAAATCATTTGGACGAAGATGGGGAGATAATGAAATTGGCAAACCTTTAACAGACCACTAGCAAGACTAATAAAGAAGAAAAGAGAGAAGAATCAAATCGACGTTAATTAAAGAAAATGATAAAGGTGGAGGACGCTCAATCTAATCTCAGAAATACAAACTACCATCAGAGAATACTCTTCATAAACACTTCTACGCAAATAAACGAAAAACTCCTAGAAGAAATGGATAATTTCCTGACACTTACACTCTTCCAAGACTGCAGCAAGCTTGAATCGAATAGACCAAATAGTAGGCTCTGAAATTGAGGCACACTCACAGCCTACCAACCAAAAAAAAAAAAAAGTCCGGTAATTTGTTGATTCACAGCTGAATTCTACCAGAGGTACAAGGGAGGAGTTGCTACCATTCCTTCAAACCGTATTCCAGTAATCAATAGAAAAAGAGGGAATCCTCCCTAACTCATTTTATGAGGCTAACATCATCCTGATACCAAAGCCTGGGCAGAGACATTGGTCAAAAGAGAATTTTAGGACCACATCCCTGATGAACATCGATGCAAAATCCCCACAGCCACTGGCAAACCGGATTCAACAACACATCAAAAAGCTTATCCACCATGATCAAGTGGGGTTTCATCCCTGATGTAAGGCTTAAATCGTTATCTACAAATCAATAAACATAATCCATACAGAACCAAAGCATGCCATGTTCACATGATTATCTCTACTGATGCAGAAAAAGGCTTTTGACAAAATTCAACAGCCCTTCATGCTAAAAACGCTTCAATAAATTCCGGTATTGATGGAACGTAATTCTCAAAATAATAAGAGCTATTTATGATGAAACCCAGCCAATATCATACTGAATGGCAAACTGGAAAATCTTTGAAAACTGGTATTAAAGCAGGTGGATGCCCTCTCACCACTCCTATTCAAATACATAGTGTTGGAAGTTCTGGCTAGGCAATTAGGCAAGAGGAACAAATCAAGGGTATTCCAGTTAGGGAAAAAGAAGAAGTCAAATTGTCCCTGTTTCAGGTGATGACATGATTGGATATTATTTAGAAACCCCATCGCCTCTGAGCCTCCAAAATCTCCTTAACCTGATAAGCAACTTCCCTGTTAAAAGTCTCAGGATACAAACTAATGTGCAAAAATCATGTAAGACTTTATACACCACAGTAACAGACAAACAGAGAGCCGGAATCAAGGAATGAACTTCCATTCACAATTGCTTCCAAAGGAGAATGCCCAGGAATCCAACTTGCCAAGGGAGTGCAAAGGACTCCTTCAAGGAGAGAACTACAAACCACTGCTCAGTGAAATAAAGGTGACACAAACAAATGGAAGAACATACCATGCCTATGGATAGGAAGAATCAAGATCATGAAAATGGCCATACGCCCGGTTGTAATTTATATAGATTCAAATGCCCTGACTGCTGGATCACTTCCAAATGAGTTTCTTCACAGAATTGGAAAAACTGCTTTAAAAGTCTCATATGGAACCAAAAAAGAGCCCGGTGATCTCCAAGACAACTTAAGTCAAAAGAACAAAGCTGGAGGCATCATGCCATCTGACTTCAAACTATACTCATAAGGCTGCACTAAAACAGCATGGTACTGGTACCAAACAGAGATATAATCGAATGGAATGCAACAGAGTCCTCAGGAAATAATACCACACATCTACAGCCATCTGATCTTGACAAACCTGAGAGAAACAAGAAACGGGGAAAGGATTCCCATTTAACAAATGGTGCTGGGAAAATCTGGCTAGCCAAGAAGTGGTGCTGAAACTGGATCCTTTCCTAACTCCTTATACGTAGCGTCATTCAAGATGGATTAGAGACTTCAAACGTTAGGACCTTAATACCCAAAAATCCCAGAGGAAAACCTAGGGTGTCACCAGGACATATGGGCATGGGCAAAGACTTTGGGCGTCTAAAACACCAAAAGCAACGCAGCAAAGTATTTCAAAATTGACAATGGGATCTCATTAAACTAAAGAGCTTCAAAAAGAAACTACCATCAGAGTGAACAGGTAACCTACAGAATGGGAGAGAAAATTTTGCAATCTAATCGTCTGACAAAGGGCTAATATCCAGAACCAAAGCAACCTGCTAAACAGCCCGGCAAGAAAAAACAAACAACCCCATCAAAAGTGCAAAGCGTGCGGGATACGCGAATGTATGCTCTCAAAGAAGACATCTATACAGCCAACAGACACATGAAAAATGCCCATCATCACTGGCCATCAGAGAAATGCAAATCAAACCACAATGGAGAAATACCTCAAACGCCAATGGCATCGCCAAAAAGTCAAAGAAACAACAGAGTGATGTGGAGAAATAGAGAATACTTTACCGCAGATTGTAAACCTTTAGTTCAACCATTATGGAAAACAGTATGGCGATTCTCATGATCTAGAACTAGATGTACCATATGACCCAGCCATCCCATTACTGGGATATACCCAGCGATTATAAAATTACGCTGCTATAAAGACACATGCACACGTATGTTTCATTGCAGCACGTCGCCACCTCAGAAAGACTTGAATCGGGAGCCCAAATGTCCATCAGTGACAGATTGGATTAAGAAAAAATGTGGCACAAGTGCCACCACGGAATACCGCGAAGTCAGCAAAAGGATGAGTTTGTGTCCTTTGTGGTGGACATGGATGCATTGGAAATCATCATTCTTAGCAAAACTATCAACACAAGCAGAACAGAAAACTAAACACCACCGCGATGCGTTCTCACCATAGGTAAACCCTGAACAGTAATGAGATCACTTGACTCAGGAAGGGAACATCACAAAGCCTCTCCCATCATGGGGAGGGGAGGGGAGGGGGGCAGGGACGGCTGGAAGGCACCTGATGGAATGACGAGTTGATGGTACACCAATATGGCATTGCGAGCAGAGCATAATGAACCCAGACCGCGAGTATTATGTAATCTTTGCTAACTTAGCAAGAGCATATTATTAAATAAATTTAAAATATAAGCAAATAAACAACAACAAACTAAACGTTGCGCGAAGAATGCCGAATGCCGGCGTCGAAGTCCAGCCAGAGACCGCCTGAAAGCGACCGCGCCGCTGCCGACATCTGCCGGTACCATAACACCGTCCAACACTCTGAAATGATTGTTCCTCGCCACCACAACGTTCAATGGAAGAACTGAATGGTCCGGCGGTCGTCACCGACAGCCCCGGACCCAGCGAGTAACCACACCAGATGGTTCCAGCAAATTTTACCAACATTGTAGTCGGTTACCCTGCGACCGCTTTCCAAAGGAAGGATCAGCCCTAATTTGTTTCTATGGCGGTTGGTTCATGAGCAACAAAACAGAACAGCGAAGCTGTTAGTCACTGTTCCCGCTAGCTGGCAGCGAAAGTTCCCCGCGTTGGTTCGTGCGCCATGTCGTTCATTTTCCCTGTCAGCCGATAACCCAGCGCAAATGGTTTCACTTTAAAATCGTCTGGAAATGGCATTCTAATACCAGATGGATGTCAGGCATCTGTTCTTGATTCCCGAGAATCGCCATGTCAGCCCTATAATGCCGAATTCAGATAATCCCGTCAATATGTTCTTGGTTTCTCTCATATCCTCCACAGCAATCCAAGCAGTACTTCCAGATTCTTTACGATTCCACTTTATTGTGGCTTTGATCAGCCTTGAGCGCAGCCAGCGGATGAGCGAAAGGTGCCCGCTGGCGCCGGGCGAATGCCTTTGATGTTCACCAGGTCACCCACTTTTTGAGCCAGCCAGCTTTGTGTCTGAGCCTGAGGTTTCAGCCTGACCGGTCCTTGCGCCGGACGCGATAGAGCTGCGCATCTTTCCCAGTTCTGGCCACGTTGCTCGTTCCCGGCGATAGTTCTTTGCGCCAGAAGCCTCTTTGAAGGAAAACATGGCGCCCGGTTTTGTGGCACTATTCGCTGGTTACAAAGATTTGACCGCAATCCAAACGTCCATCGGCGATAGACTGATTGGCGAAAATGGCGCTGGCACCAGTCACTGGCAATAACGCGATGAAGTTCACGTCCTTTCGGGAATGGTTGCTGACGGAATCATCGCCTGTCGCCAGTCAGCCCAGTCACGGCACCCGAACATTCCGTCCGACCCTCCCGGTCAACGCCCGGCCCATGATCGTACCAACAGCGTCCATCGCAAACACAGCCGACGCCGACAGCGACGCCAGCCATGCCGCCAGCGCTACCCGGTGAACTCTGGCATAATATTAATAATAAAACAGTATAATCCACTATTTTAACAGACTATAAAAGAAAAACCACATGAACATAGCAACAAGTTCAGAAAAGATATTTAATAAAATTCATCACCCATTCATGGTAAAAACTCTCAGAAGCATAGGAATAGAAGGAAATATCTTCAACTTGATAGAATATCTATATAATATCTACAATACCATTATCTTTAATGGAGAAAGATGCTTTTCCCTTAAGGTTGGGAATAAGGCATTCACCACTCTTATTCAAAATAATGCTGGAAGTTCATCCAGTGCAATAAGACAAGAAAAAGAAATGAAAGGCAAACAGAAAAGGAAGAAATAAAACTGCCCCTATTTGCAAACAAAATGATTGTCTAGGTAGAAAATATCAACGAATCTACAAAAAACAACAACAACAACAAAAAAAACCCCTCTAAATTCCTAGAACTAGTAAGTGGGTTCAGCAAGGTAATGAGATACAGGATTAATATACAAATGTTACCCATTAGTAAAGATCACATGGAAAATGAAATTTAAAATACAGTACCATGTATAATCACTTGAAAAATGACACAGGTATAAATCTAAAAAAAAAATGTACAAGATTTGGATGCTGAAAACGACTAAATGCTGGTGAAAGAAATCAAAGATCAAAAGAAATGGAAAGACATACTGGTTTAACAGATTGGAAAACTCAAAACAGTAAAGATGTCAATTCTTCCCATATTCATATGTAGGTTTAGCACAACTCCTATCAATTTCCCAGTAAGATTTTTCATATAGAGAGATGAGATAGACAATCCTAAAATTTATATGGAAAGGTGAAGGAATGAAAAAAGCTAAAAAACATATTAAAAACAAAAATCAGAAAGATTTGGTCAATATGATTTCAAGACTTATTGTATAGTTACAGTAAACAAGACTGTGTGGTACTAGTGAAGGAATAGATCAATAGAACTATGGGACACAACAGAGAATTCAGAAATGTACCCAAAAGTGTTCAATAGATTTTTGACAAAAGTTCACAGGTAATAAAGGTAATTTAACAAAGGAAAGATTACCTTTTCAACAAATGGTGCTGGAACAACTGGACAT
The DNA here is from genome assembly GCF_008728515.1 of Papio anubis. Classification (NCBI taxonomy): domain Eukaryota; kingdom Metazoa; phylum Chordata; class Mammalia; order Primates; family Cercopithecidae; genus Papio; species Papio anubis. Next base: position 66,427,920 of record NC_044987.1, on the reverse strand, counting down.
CCATAGACCAAAAGCAGCCACACGTGTGTGTGAGCATGTGCACACACACACACACCCCTCAACCTGTTTTATACTTTATACAAAATTAACCGAAAATGAATATAAATTACGCCCATAAATGTAAAATGTAACACTTATGATAAGTTTAGAAAAAACCTAAGAAAATATCTTAAGGAATCATGGTTAGGCAAAGATTTCCTTGATTTGATACACTGATTCATAAAAGGAAACACCGATAAATTGAACATCAAAAATTAAAATGTGTCTCTGTGAAAAACAGTTAAGAGAATGAATAGGCAAGCTACATGGTGGAAGAAAATAGTTGCAAACCACATATCTGACAAATTACTAATATTTAGAAAATAAAAGGAACTCTCAAAACTAACCAGTAATAAACAACTTAATTACAAAGTAGGCAAAGGATATGAAGAGACATTTCACCAGAGAATATGCATAGTTATCCTCTGGCATGTGCATATGTCAAATAGGCACATGAAAGGATGTTCAACATCATTAGCCACACAGGAAATGCAAATTAAAACCACAAATGAGACCTCATTACATATCTATCAGAATGGCTAAAATTAAAAATAGTGACAACAGCAAATGCTGGCAAGTTTTTAGAGAAAATGACTTACTCTTACATTGCTGGTGTAAATGTAAAATGGTACAGCCTGTGTGGAAAACAATTTGGCAGTGTTTTAAAAAAGTTATACATGCAACTACCATATGATCCAGCAATTTATGATCCTGGGCATTTATCCCAGAGAAATGAAAACTTATGTTCACCCAAAAACCTGTGAACAAATATTTATAGCTGATTTATTCATTATACTCAAAAACTGGAAAAAAACAAGGAGTGAATGATTAAACTGTGATGCAGCTGGCTGGGCTCAGTGGCTTGCGCCTGTAATCCCAGCACTGTGGGAGGCCGAGGTGGGCAGATCACTTGAGGCCAGGAGTTCGGGACCAGCCTGGCCTACATGGTGAAGCCCTGCCTCTACTAACAATATAAAAATTATCTAGGCATGTTGGTGGGCACCTGTGGTCCCAGCTACTTGGGAGGCTGAGGCATGAGAAATACTTGAATCCTGGAGGCAAACGTACAGTGAGCCAAGATCAAGTCACTGCACTCCAGCCTGGGCAACAGAGTGAGACACTGTCTAAAAAAACAAAAGAAAAAAAATAGTGATGCATCTGTACCTTGCAATACTAATCAGCAATAAAAAGATACAAACTATTAAAACATGCAAAAACCTGAACACATCTCCAGAGAATTTTGTTGAGTTTAAAAACACAACAGCCAATCTTTAAAGGTTACACACTGTATCCCTCCATTTATATAACATTCTTAAAAATACAAAATTATAGAAATGGAGAAGAGATTTGTGCTTGGAAGAATTTAGTGAGGGTTACTCTAAACTGAGTAAATTGAATAAAGGTACTCCAAACTGGAATATTTCTGTATTATCTCTTAATAATTTAATATTTTCTTAATTATTTCTTAATAATGTGTTATATTAATAATGTATTATCTCTAAATAAAAAGTTAACCAAAAAACTACAAGAATATTAACAATATTGAAAAGTAAATAAAAACTTTTTCTTCCCAAATTTGTCTTTCTTGTTACTTTACGCTTTCTATCAGAAAAGGAGCAATAAATATGTATATTGAACACATGTGAGAGTCATTTTAATATTACCTCATTTGGTGCTCACGTAAAACTCTGAGGCAAGTTGTATCATCCCATTTTCTATTTCAGGTATCTAAGTCCTAGTTTCTGTAACTTATTCAAGATTAACAGTTGAGCATCAAGTGACAAAGCCAAGATTCACATTTAGATCTGGCTGGCTCTAAAACCAGTGCTCTTGACTGCCGTTATATCCTTCGTAGACAATAACTTGGGAAGGATTTTATTTTGGACCGAGAGCTTGGAGCATGTGATTTTAATTGTGTTTCTCTTCATCCAGTTTTCTTACATTTCCTTCCCTACATTGCTCCTCTGCTCTAATGCAGATATGTTACTTGTATTCCAGGAGCATCACAGGCAAGCTGAGCTTTTTCTGCTTCACTGACTGGCCTCATAAAATCCAATACTTCTTAAAATAAGCTTTTAAATAGCTCATGGAAACACTGTTGAGCATTGCCTGCAGTACCCAGGGTTTGTTCAGTTCTGAATCTCAGTAACAGCAACTGCCTTACACTTCCCCATCCTCCATATTGTCTAATGAATCTGGGCAGTGGTGGCAGTGGTTTTTAAGTACGTTAATAAGAAAACCCACTCATTATTATAATTAAAATTCTCACATGGACTGATTCCTCAGTCTTCTGGTCAGATTTTCATGACTTGGAGATATTAAATTATTATTACATGCATATGGGAGGTTCTTTAGGATTGTCAGCCACTCAGGTTCTACAGAGATTCCAGTAAACAAAATGCTACACAAACCAGCTTTTTTTCTGCAGTAATCTTTCAAAATTTTTTGAATATACATTAATTATTACCATGTGCTGGGCACTGTGCTGTGTGTTTTAAATATGCTAAATGATGTAATTCTCCCCAGTCATAAAGTGAATATTTTTAAAAATCATTCCTGTCGTACAGATGAGAAAACAGACATGGAGAAGTTAAGTGATTTGCGTCAATGTAGCAGGACGAACTGCAGACAAAACTCCTCAGACTCCGAGTTAAAGAAGGAAGGAGTTTATTTGGCCAGGAGCATTGGCAAGACTCCCGTTTCAAAAGCCGAGCTCCCCAACTGAGCAATTCCTGTCCCTTTTAAGGGCTCACAACTCTAAGGGGGTCCACTTGAGAGGGTCGTGATCGATTGAGCAAGCAGGGGGTACGTGACTGGGGGCTGCAGGCAACGGTAATTAGATCAGAACAGAAGAGGACAGGATTTTCACAGTGCTTTTCTATACAATGTCTGTAATCTATAGATAACATAACTGATTAGGTCAGGGGTAGATCTTTAACTACCAGGCCCAGGGTGTAGTGCCGGCATCTGCTTGTGGATTTCATTTCTGCCTTTTAGTTTTTACTTCTTCTTTCTTTGGAGGCAGAAATTGGGCATAAGACAAAATGAGGGTGGTCTCCCCCCTTATTAAAACCACATATGGGTTAGGATTTTGAACTCAGGCAGTTTGATTCAAGAGCACAGAAGTTCAAACACCATGTTACTACTTCTTATTTTAATGAATTCATTTCTGTAGTTTATAAATTTATTTCCATGAGCCTTTGGAGATTATTAGAAGGTAGTTGAAGTTGGGAAAGAAAACAGAAGTAAAAAAAGTGGCAAAGAAATAGTGATTAAAAACACTTTATTTTATAATAATTTCAAAGTTACAGAAAGGTTGTAAAAAGAATTTCAGTATGCCTTGTCAGGGTTCCGAATTGTTAACATTTGACACAATTTCCTTACCACTTTCTCTCCCCACTCCACCCTGCCTTTATCTACACACACACATTTCCCCCTAAACCCGTTGAAAGTAAGTGGAAGCCATGATAATCCATTATGCCTATATCTCTAAGAAAAGGACCCTCTCCTATATAAGCACAAAATTGAGAAAATGAATATTGAGACCATATAATTCACAAATCCCATTCAAATTTCACAAATAGTCCCAAGAGTGTACATTATAGCAAAAGAAAGTACAAGAATATTCTGGTTCAAGGTCTGCCTGGGTTAAATGTTACCATTCATCGTCACTTTTTATTTTCTTCCATCTGAAACAGTTTCTTTTCTTGTTCATCATGTTGACGTTTTTGAAGAGTACAAGCTAGCTATTTTGTAGAATTCCCCTCAGCTTGAGTTTAATAATCCTGCTTCAATATTAGATTCGGGTTATGCATTTATGGCAGGAACATCACAGAAATGATGCTGTGTTCTTCTCAGCGGATCATAACAAGAACACAATGTTGATTTGTACCATTCTAAGTGATGTTAATTTTTACCACTGGGTAAAGGTAGTGCTTGCCAAATTTCTTCACTATAACTTTGTAGTCTTCCCTTTACAATTAAGTATTTTGTGGAGAGATCCTTTGATATTACATTAATATCTTATTCCTCATCAAACTTTTACCCACTAGTTTTATACTCTATTGATGATTCATACCTAAATAATTACTATGATGTTTGCTAATAATGACTTTCCAACTTTATATCATTCCTTCTACTTTTACTAGTTGATTCTGTACTGTAAGAAAGAGCTTTTGCTTCTCCCATATTTCTTTAATCATTTATCTCACTATGGACTCATTGATCCTTATTTTAATCAATAGGTTACAATCCATTTCTATCTTTATTTATTTTGATGCTGAAACTGTTCCAGTAGTCCTTCAGGCCGCTTACTGTGTCATTTTGATAAGTCCACATTATTTTTAATCACTGTCTTGTTTTATGACAAATCAAGACATTTTGGGCTCATCTTGTACTTTCCTTGCCCCAGCCCTAAAATTAAACATTTCTCTAAAACGTCTTTGTTTCTTTTATTGGAGAAACATATATATGTATAATATATATATAAAATATATAAATATTATATATATGTTATATTTTTATAACTATTTTATAACTATTTTATAATATATAATATATATATTTTATATATATAAAAGTTATATTTTTATATATATATATATATATATATAAGTCAAGATCTGGACACTAAGTGTGTTCTTTGCTGCTGGGGCTCCATTGTTTTTAGGCTGTCTCAGCAGAAAAGCTAGAAAATATATAAAACGTACACACACGTATTGGTCTACACATGCACATACAGGGCTATGTCCTTTTTCTTTCTTTCACTCTCTCTTGTGTGTGTGTGTGTGTGTGTGTGTGTATAATATAAATATATATCTTTCTCAAGAGTTCATCATACTGGTATCTCCAATTGTGATGGAACATCATTCTGTTCTAATTTTCACCCTTTAAATTATTGAATATCCATTCTCTTACAGTGAGAAACTTGGCTTCTATTACTTTTGGTCATTTCCTTTATTTATTAACAATGCCTCTTTAGCTCTAGGCCCACAGGATCCATTAGCCAATGCTGTCTCCTAGGCCCTGAATGCCTCCTCCACCCAGGCCCTGCAGTCCTGCAGGAACAGACATTTTTGCAATTAAGCTTTGGAAGAGTAAGAACAATAATGTCAACAGACCAGGGCCTTAGAACTGCCAGGGTGGTGGAATATGTGAGTGATAATACAAGGCTGCATTAGGTTCAGTGTACATACAAAAGATGGAGGAGGGGGTTAGGAAATACTTTATGTATAAGCTTACCACTGTTCAGCCCTTAAAATTATATCTGGCAGAGAGAAGAGATAGAGAAGGGACAGATAGAGTGCACAGCATGAGCAAAGATGTGGAGATATCTTTATCTCAAAGATATGAGCAAAGATATGAATAGAAACAGATTTTTCTATTCAGAAAATTTTAGGCAGAAGACAAAACCTGCAGAGATAACTGCAATGAGAGATAAAGCTGTACAATACGCAGGATACAAGTTTTATATATGATTTACAAAGATGTTTAAAAATTATTCAGTAGTTAATGGGGAGCTGTTGTCTAGTTTTAACATGGGAGGTATTTTAGTTCTAAATGTTAGTTTCTAAAATGCCACTCTTTCTGAAGCATTGAGATTAAAATTGAAATGGGACTACACTGAAGGTGGGAAATAGTTAAAAGACTGCTGTGGTATCTCAGAGAAGGGACCTAGAAAGCGCTGAACCAAGGCAATAGCCATGTGAATGGAAATAAGAAGGTGGATGTAGAAGTGTTAAGGAGATAGAATCAATATGTTTTAATGGTAATTAGAGATGGAGAATGTGGAAAAAGTTGAAACATACAGGGACATCTATCATCCTTGCATAGGAGACTGAGATCATGGTAGTAACATTCACTAGTAGAGAATAGAGAGGGTGTTTTAGGAAGAAGATGATGAATTCAGCTTGTGACTTCTTGAGTCTCTCTATTAGTCAGCTCAGGCTGCTATAACAAATTACCATAGACTAGGTAGCTTGAAGAATAAATGTTCATTTCTCACAGTTCTGGAAACTAGAAGTCTAAGATCAGGGTGCCAGTATGTTTGGGTTCTGGTGAAGGCCCTGTTCCAGGTTTACAAATGCCCATCTTCTCATTATATCCTCAAATAGCAGAAATAGATATAACCTCCCTTATGTATCTTCTAATGAGGGCACTAATCCCATTCATGATGGCCCCACCCTCATGACCTAATTACATCCCAAAGACCCTCCCCCAATACCATTGCACTAGGGGTTGGGATGTTTCAATGTATGAATTTCGGAAGGACACAGACATTTAGTCCATAACCATCTGAGTTGCCTGTTGTATATCCAGTAAGATATGTGAACTGAGCAGTAGGTCTGGTGCTCCCGATTGAACAAGACTGAAGATAAAACTCTGAAAGTCACTAGTGTATTGGTGGTAGTGGAAACTGCATAATCGATTATACAACCTAGAGAAGTTTGTTCTGTGAAAAGAGAAGAGACAGCCAAGAACAAATCCTGAAAACAAAAATATCCAAGGAATGCCTAGAAGATTTGAAGACTTGCAAAAGAGCCTATGAGGAAATGATTGAAGAATGAGAGGAAGAAGCAAGAATGTTCAGAAGCCAAGCTTATGGGAGTGACTTCTTGCTTTAAGTCACTTTTGAAGCCCCACAATACAACTTTCTCAATTAAAAATAACCAAACAAACAAAAGGGAAGAAAAATGTACATTCAGTGACAAAAGCTAAAATTAAAACCAATTCCTAATGACATCAGCATCTTTTAGGAATCTCCCACTTCATTCCTTAACATTCTCATGCTTTGTCTCATACCATTGAGGCTCTGAAAACATGAGTGGAAACTATAATAATTCATAATAAGCTCAACTACTCACAAACTACTCCATGACCACCTTCCTCCTGGCATTTTTGGATATGTATATACATCTCCATCTCATCCATCAAGCTGCTCCTCTCCACCACGCATCTGCATGGCTTTCTCATCATCCATGTGTGTATCTTTGATGCTCCCTTCTCAAAAGTTTAATGTGCACTGAAATCATGTGGTGATCTTGTTAAATGCAGATTTTAATTATAGGTGGAGTCTGAGATTCTGCATTTCTAACAAGCTCCAATTGATACATTGCTGCTGATCTGAGGAGCACACTTCGAGTAGCAAGGGTTTTTCTCACATCTCCACCTGTTTATAACATATATTCTTACATATGGTCTTTCAATCTCTGCCCTTTTATTTCCCCATTGATGCCTCTTTCAACCTTACTATGCCCTCTCCTTCTTTTTCCTCATCCACTATGCATCTGTAGCTTTTACTCTGGGCATTCAATAATGTCATTATCTTCCTCACTTTATTCTTATCCTGTGCCTTAACTTGACACAATTCCTACTGCTCCTTCAGTTGGACTTGAATTTGCATTAGGAAAGCAAGCTGATTAAATGAAGCCACACTAGTGTGTAAGTTCCTGATAGCCATTTTATGCCTTTCTGGGTGTTTGTTCATTGAACCTCTCAGGAAAGTAGGTTGATGCAGGAAGATTTTCCTTAAATCATACCAAGTGGCATCACTGTGCAAGACCAGGCTTGTAGGTTGAAGGGAAAATACAAGCAGAGCATGGTCTTCCAAAATCTCTTAATTTTCCCTGTAACAGGAGTTGCTCCTTTTCTCCTTCTCTAATCGCTTTTTGGGACTTGAGTCTTGAAAATGCCAGGCATTCATAAGAGGCAGTGAAGATTATAGAGATTATATTTTACGGACCCAAAATTGGAACACTGTGGTATAATGACACAGAACATCTGAAAATGTGACTCCCTCAGAAAATTCTATAACCCTGTTTGCAATGTAAAAATTGAATAAGATTTCAATTTTTGCTCTGGTATTACCTATAAATTTTTAAAAAGTTATTCAATTTTTCAAACCCTTGGTTTTTTTAATCACCAAACAGGCATAATAAAATCTATTTCAAAGATAATTACAAGAATTAAATCCCCAAATTTCTACATAATGTGAGAATCCAGAGGCAATTCACTTCCCTTTCACAAGTAGTGTTGCATTAAATCTTCACAACGATCTATGTCTGCACTTTTTACTACAACTGTACAGAAAAGAGAACAGAGAAACAGGAAATGTAAGCAATTTATCCAAGGTCACACCGCTATTAAGTTGCACAGCTGATTTGAACTTTGGCAGTCTGACTCCATATCCTGCAATTATTCTATTTTGGGCAAAGTATAATACAGCATTCTTTTGGGACCTAATGCAAATTACCAGCAGTTTTCAGCATGGTGAGCATGAGAATTTTGACGGCACAGCCTACATCTGATTGATCTTTGTATCCCTCCTTCACCCCATCCCAGGCCTTGTGCTTTGGCAGTTGCTCAGTACATTTCAGTTAAAAAACTAAAAAAAAAAAAAAAAAAAAACTCTATGGTAAGTGGCAAATAATTCTGAATGGAGAAATGTAAACTTTAGTCACCAAAAAAATCAATAAAGGCACAAAACTTTAATGAATGTCCAAGATTTCCAAGCAATTTTTTATTTTACTTTTCTATTAAAAGATCAGAATTCATCAATCTTAAAATCCCTGGTAAGACTGGAGTTCAAATGAAGCATATCTATAATTCACTCTTTTTATCCCTTAAAAGCATATAGCCCATTATAATAAAACACTTGCTCTTGGGCTTCTTCTGTCTTATTACTCTAAAAAAATAAAAGATATGAGGAATTGATACTTTCTTTTTATGTAACTCTAAAAATATATTTTTATTTAGTTTTATTTTAATATAAATATATTTTATTTATTATTATAAAATAAATAAATATTTTATTTATATTAACTAGTTAATAAAACTATTAACTCTAAATAAAATACTTTATAAATATTTTATTTAATATTTATTTATTAATATACTTTATAAATATTTTATTTAGAGTTAATAGGGTAACATAATGCAGTTGATTTCCTGTCATCAAATCTGGATTTAGGTCTGGAGAGACTGATACTCCTTCTCAAGCACAATGCACAGCACCAATACACAGTGGTGTTTCTTGCAATAATTAAATTTGTCATCATTCTGCCAGCCACCTGAGAACTCTGGTGGTGTGGTGACATTTATCTTATTCTGAAGACAATATGGAGAAGAAAAGTCAAAAGTAACCAATCCATGAACACGGTAGTATTTTACAACATGAGTTACATTTTAGAATAAATATATAATGTCCAATAAGCCCAGCTAGGCAATAAGGAAACTAAGTTTTGACCTCCTAAAAGTCAGTGTAGGAACTCAGAAATAGTCATTAGATTTGGAAAAGAGATTACTATGATGTGTGATATCATTAAATTTCTTTTCTGTTTCCAGAATTATCTCTGTTTCCCAAGAGATTGCTTTTTTCAATATGTATACCTTAGTCACATGCTACAGGCATTCCTTAAATATCTAATGACTCACAGTTGCCCATTCATATTTAAGAATAAGGGAGTGCCATTGGAGGTGGAGCAAGATGGCCAAATAGGAACAGCTCCAGTCTCCAACTCCCAGCGCAAGTGACACAGAACACAGGTGATTTCTGCATTTTAAACTGAGGTACTGGGTTCATCTCACTAGGGAGTGCAGGGTAATTGGTGCTGGTCAGCTGCTGCAGCCTGTCCAGTGAGAGCTGAAGCCGGGTGAGGCATCGCCTCACCTGGGAAGTGCAAGGGGGAAGGGAATCCCTTTTCCTAGCCAGGGGAACTGAGACACAAACACCTGGAAAATTGGGTAACTCCCACCCCAATACTGCGCTATACCAAGGATCTTAGCAAACGGGCACACCAGCACATTATATCGCACACCTGGCCGGGAGGGTCCCATGCCTACGGAGCCTCCCTCATTGCTAGCACAGCAGTCTGACATCTAACTGCAAGGCAGCAGCGAGGCTGAGGGAGGGGCGCCTGCCATTGCTGAGGCTTAAGTAGGTAAACAAAGCCCTGGGAAGATCGAACTGGGTGGAGCTCACAGCAGCTCAAGGAGTCCTGCCTGTCTCTGTAGACTCCACCTCTGGGGACAGGGCACAGCTAAACAACAACAAAGCAGCTGAAACCTCTGCAGACACAAACGACTCTGTCTGACAGCTTTGAAGAGAGCAGTGGATCTCCCAACATGGAGGTTGAGATCTGAGAATGGACAGACTGCCTGCTTAAGTGGGTCCCTGACCCCTGAGTAGCCTAACTGGGAGATATCCCCCACTAGGGGCAGACCGACACCCCACACCTCACACAGTGGAGTACACCCCTGAGAGGAAGCTTCCAAAGAAACAATCAGACAGGTACACTCTCTGTTCAGCAATATTCTATCTTCTGCAGCCTCTGCTGCTGATATCCAGGCAAACAGGGTCTGGAGTGGACCTCAAGAAATCTCCAACAGACCTACAGCTGAGGGTCCTGACTGTTAGAAGGAAAACCAAAATCCCATCAGTATGTCACCATCATCAAAGACCAGAGGCAGATGAAACCAAAAGATGAGAGGAAAAGCAGACAGAAAACCTGGAAGTCAAAAATAAGAGCGCATCTCCCCTGCAAGGAGCGCGGCTCATAGCCAGCAACAGATCGAAGCTGGGCCGGAGAGCTTTGGCCGAGACGCCAGTCCATCAAACTACTCAGAGCTAAAGAATTATGTACCCAGCGCAAAGAAACTAAAAATCTTGAAAAGAGTGGAAGAATTGATAACTAGAATAATTAATGCAAGAAGGCCATAAACAGACGACAGAGATAGAAACCATGACCCGCGAAATATGTGACAATGCACAAGCTTCAGTAACCAACTCAATCAACTGGAAGAAAAATTATCGGCAATTGAGGATCAAATGAATGACATGAAGTGAGAAGAAGAAATCTAAAAGAAAAAGAAAAGAAAAAATGAACAAGCCTGCAGAAGTATGGATTATGTAAAAAGACCAAAATCTACGTCTGATTGGGTGCCTGAAAGTTGGGGAAGTGGAACCAGGATTGGAACATGCCGGGATATCATCAAGGAAACTAACCTAGTAGGGCAGGCCAACATTCAAATCAGAAATACAGAGAACATACAAAGATACTCCTCGAGAAGAGCAACTCAAGACACAAATTGCCAAGGTCACCAAAGAGTTGAAATGAAGGAAAAATCTTAAGGGCAGCCAGAGAGAAAGGTCAGGTTACCCACAAAGGGAAGCCATCAGACTCACAGCAGATCTCTCAGGCAGAAACTCTACAAGCCAGAAGAGAGTGGGGTCCAATATTCAACATTCTTAAGAAAAGGTACTCAGCCAAATTTCATATCCAGCCAAACTAGAAGTTTCATAAAATTGAAGGAGAAATAAAATCCTTTACAGATAACAAATGCTTAAGTTTTGTCACCACCAAGGTCTGCCTTACAAGAGACCCTGAAGGAAGCCTTAAACATGGAAAGGAACAAGCGGAACCAGCCATTGCAAAAACATGCCAAAATGTAAAAGACCATCGAGGCTAGGAAAACTGCATCAACTAAGAACAAAATAACCAGTTAATATCATAATGGCAGGATGAAACACACATAACAATAATGCTTGTAAATGTAAATGGACTAAATGCTCCAATTAAAGACACAGACTGGCAAACTGGATAAAGAGTCAAGACCCATCGGTTGCTGTATTCAAGAGAACCATCTCACATGCAGAGACATACACAGGCTCAAAATAAAGAGATGGAGGAGAGGAAGATCTACAAGAAATGGAGAACAAAAAAAAAGCAGGGTTGCAATGCTAGTCTCTGATAAAACAGACTTAAACCATCAAATATCAAAAGAAATTAAAAGAAGAGTCTCATTACATAATGGTAAAGGGATCAATTCAACAGGAAGAGCTAACTATCCTAAATATATATGCACCCAATACAGGGCACCCGGATTCATAAAAGCAAGTCCTTAGAGACTTACAAAGAGACAGACTCCCACACACAATAATGGGTGACTTCAACACCCCACTGTCAACATTAGACAGATCAACAGGACAGAAAGTTAACAAGGATCTCAAAGGTGAACTCAACTCTGCAGCAAGCAGACCTAATAGACATCTAGAACTCTCTACCCCAAATCAACAGAATATACATTCTACTCAGCACCACATCGCACTTATTCAAAATTGACCACATAATTGGGAAGTAAAAAGCACTCCTCAACAAATGTACAAGAACAGAAATTAAACAAAACTCTCTCAGACCACAGTGCAATCAGAAACTAGAACTCAGGACTAAGAAACTGAATCAAAACCGCTCAACTTCGCTGGAAACTGAATAACCTGCTCCTGAATGACTACTGGGTACATAACGAAATGAAGGCAGAAATAAAGATGTTCTTTAAAACCAATGAGAACAAGATACAACATACCAAGATCTCTGGGACACATTAAAAGCAGTGTGTAGGGAGATTTATAGCACTAGTACCCACAAAGAGAAGCTAGAAAGATCTAAAATTGACACTAACATCACAATTAAAAAGAACTGGAGAAGCAATAACAAAACACATTCAAAAGCTAGCAGAAGTGAGAAATAACTAAGATCAGGCAGAACTGAAGGACATAGAGACATAAAAAGCAGATCAAAAAATCAATGCACTGCATCAGGGTTGGTTTTTTGAAAAAGTGGGCTAAGATGATGAACCCGTACAACAAGAATAAAGAAGAAAAGAGAATAAAATAGACTACCAATAAAAATGATAGGGATATCACCACTGAACCAACAGATATACAAAACTACCATCAGAGAATACTATAAACACCTCTCATAAATAAACTAGAAAATCTGAAGAAATGGATAATTTCTGGACCTTACTCTCCCAAAAGTAAACCAGGAACAAGCTGAATTCCTGAATAGACCAATAGCAGGCTCTGAAATTGAGCCAATAATTAATAGCCTACCAACCAAAAAGTCCAGGACCAGACAGATTCACAGTCGAGATTCTACCAGAGGGTATTTAAGGAGCTGGTGCCATTCCTTCTGAAACTATTCCAATCAATAGAAAAAGGAAATCCTCCTAACTCATTTTGTGAGGCCAACATCATCCCTGATACCAAAGCCTGGCAGAACACAACAAAAAAGAGAATTTTGAACCAATATCCCACAGTGAACATTGATGCAAAAATCCTCCAATAAAATACTGGCAAACCAGATCCAGCAGCACATCAAAAAGCTTATCCACCATGATCAAAGTGGGCTTCATCCTGGGATGCAAGGCTGGTTCAACATTCACAAATCAATAAGCGTAATCCAGCATATAAACAGAACCAAAGACAAAAATACATGATTATCTCAATAGATGCAGAAAAAGGTGCTGACAAAGTCATTTATCGAGCCAAAAGCGGCTCAATAAATTCAGTATTGATGGAACATATCTCAAAATGATAAAACTATTTATGACAAACCCTTCAATATCTTTGAATAGGTAAAAACTGGAAGCATTTCCTTTGAAAACTGGCACAAGACAGGGATGCCCTCTCTCACCACTCTTATTCAACATAGTGATTTGGAAGTTCTGGCGCTAGGGCAATCAGGCAAGAGAAAAAAATCAAAGTGTATTCAGTTAGGAAAAGAAAAGTCAAATTGTCCCTCTTTGCGAGATGACATGATTGTATGTTAGAAAACCATTGTCTCAGCCCAAAATCTCCTTAAGCTGATAAGCAACTTCAGCAAAGTCTCAGGATACAAAATCAATGTGCAAAATCACAGAAGCATTCTTATACACCAGTAACAGACAAACAGAGAGCCAAATCATGAATGAACTTCCATTCACAATTGCTTCGAAGGCAAGTACTAGGAATCCAGCTTACAAAGGGATGTAAAGAAGGACCTCTTCAAGAGAACTACAAACCACTGCTCAGTGAAATTAAAGGGACACAAACAAGCGGAAGGGTATACCATGCTCATGGCTAGGAAAGAATCAATATGTTGAAAATGGCCATACTTGCAAGGTAATTTATATGAATTCAATGCCATCCTCATCAAGCTACCAGTGAGTTTCTTCTACAGAATTGGAAAAACATTTTAAAGTTCATATGGAACCAAGAAGCCCATTGCAAGACAATCCTAAGTCAAAGGAGAACAAAGCTGGAGGCATCATGCTACCTGACTTCAAACTATAGTACAAGGCTACAGTAACCAAAACAGCATGGTACTGGTACCAAAACAGAGATATAGACCAATGGAACAGAACAGAGTCCTCAGAAATAATACCACACATCTACAGCCATCTGATCTTTGACAAACCTCAGAAAAACAAGAAACGGGGAATGGATTCCCTATTTAATAAGTGGTGCTGGGAAAATTGGCTAGCCATAAGGATCCATAAGGAAACTGGATCCTTTCCTTACTCCTTATACAAAAATTAATTCAAGATGGATTAGAGACTTAAATGTTAGACCTAATAGCATAAAAACCCGAGAAGAAAACCTAGGTAATACCATGCAGGACATAGGCATGGGCAAGGACTTCATGTGTAAAACACCAAAAGCAATGGCAACAAAAGCCAAAACTGACAAATGGGATCTAATTAAACTAAAGAGCTTCTGCACAGCAAAAGAAACTACCATTAGATTGAACAGGGAACCTACAGAATGGGAGAAAATTTTTGCAATCTACTCACCTGACAAAGGGCTAATATCCAGAACCTACAAAGAACTCAAACAAATTTACAAGAAAAAAACAAACAACCCCATCAAAAAGTGGGCAGAGGATATGAACAGACATTTCTCAAAAGAAGACATTCCTACAGCCAATAGACCCATGAAAAAATGCTCATCATCACTTGCCATCAGAGAAATGCAAATCAAAACCACAATGAGATACCATCTCACACCAGTTAGAATGGCAATCATTAAAAGTCAGGAAACAACAGGTGCTGGAGAGGATGTGGAGAAATAGGAACACTTTTACGCTCTTGGTGGGATTGTAAACTAGTTCCACCATTATGGAAAACAGTATGGCGAATCCTCAAGCATCTAGAACTAGAAGTACCATATGACCCAGCCATCCCATTACTTGGTATATACCCAAAGGATAATAAATCATGCTGCTATAAAGACACATGCACACGTATGTTTATTGTGGCACCAATCACAATAGTGAAGACTTGGAATCAACCCAAATGTCCATCAGTGACAGACTGGATTAAGAAAATGTGGCACATATACTCTATGGAATACTATGCAGCCATAAAAAAGGATGAGTTTGTGTTCTTTGTAGGGACATGGATGCAGCTGGAAACAACCATTCTCAGCAAACTATCACAAGAACAGAAAACCAAACACCGCATGTTCTCACTCATAGGTGGGAACTGAACAATGAGATCACTTGGACTCAGGAAGGGGAACATCACACACCGGGGCCTATCATGGGGAGGGGGAGGGGGGGGATTGCATTGGGAGTTATACCTGATGTAAATGATGAGTTGATGGGTGCTGACGAGTTGATGGGTGCAGCACACCAACATGGCACAAGTATACATATGTAAGAAACTTGCACGTTATGCACATGTACCCTACAACTTAAAGGATAATAATAATAAATGTATTAAAATAAAATAAAATAAAATAAAAATTAAAAAATTTAAAAAAAGAAAATTAATATTTTTTAAGGAAGTTTTTTGGTAGACAATTCAATTTCTTTCATTCATATAGAGCTATTCTTATTCTATATTTTTTCTAGAATCAATTTTGGTAACTTTTCTTTCAAAGAATTTATACATTGTATCTAATTGTTGAATTTATTTGCATAAACTTCTCATAATATTATTCATTATCATTTTAATTTATGTAGTCTTTGTAGTGAAATACCTTTATTATTGTTATTGATAACACATGTCTTTCTTTTTATATCTTGATTGGTTTAGAAAAAGTATTAATTCTACATCTTTAAGGACTCATTAACCATTGGTTTTACTTTTTTAAATTATATTAAATAAAATTAATTTTAACTTTAAAAAAAAGAATAAGGGAGTGGTATTGACTAGAAGCTCTGTGTAAATGGGTGGAATTTAGCAACTGGCAAGCTTCACGTCTGTTCATATATATCAAATTATTGACCCATGAGCCTAATCACACTCATGCAGTGATTTGAACTCTATAAATTAGATTGCAAATAAACTAAAACTGGGAAATCTCACATCAAATTTATATTTCTGATTTCTTTTTTAAAATAACTGTAAATGTTCCAGCAACACTAGGCCCATATTGACAAATGTCAGCAGACAAGTTGGTACCTATTCTGCTTGAAGCCCATTTTACACATGTGTATATGTGCGACCTATCTGCTTCTTATTGACATCAGAACTGAAAATATCTACTTGAGAGTAAGCAGGCAGGAGACTAAACTTTATGCTGGAGAATTCTTACATAGTAGGATGAAGACAACTTTATTCTGAAGTGCCACACCCGACTAATTGCCCTTGCTGTCTCTGGACAGATCATTTGCTTGTCTGTTTTCCTTTATTCAATATAAAAACTAAACTCCAGGTGCAGGGAATCAATCATACTCCACAGGTCACTGTCAGTCTGTGCGAGGCACTTCTCTTGTTATAGCTTAGTCCTTTTTTTTTTTTTTTCTCTTAATTTCCCATCCACCCTCCTATTCCATTTCCCTTCATGGGCACCCAGTTAAATGCATTCCATAAGGTCTTAAACATGTATGTATTCATGAAAAATGGGAACATCTTATATATACTTTAGTGTTGTTTTGCAATATGCATTTTAAATTTACTTAAAGGATATTTTATTGTAGATTTCACTCTCTTATTTTTCGATCAACATTGTTTTAATTATCTTCCCATATTGCTCTGTGTATAACACATGCTTTGATTCTGAAAAGTAGGAGGATGAACCAATTTGGCAACACATTGTTTGCTGGTAGCACTAAGAATCTACTTAATATATATGACCATAAATTTAACGTGATATCAGCCAGCAATGTTTTGAAAATTTCCCTAACCATATTTAGCGCCCTTGGTACAGTTGTGAAGTGTGGAGAGTTAGATCTAACAGGGTTGGGGTTTTGCCAGGTGAAAAATAGCACAGCAACAGAAAGACAAAGGAGTTACTGAAGTGATTAAGTTGAACCATAAAATGTAACCTAGGTAGGAAGGAAGTGAAGACATGAAAAAAGGAAGGTTTTATGAAAAATGGTAGGTTTAAATGGATTCCTGGTTGCAATAGAGATGGTGCCTAAAAGATGAAGCATAAGGTGGTAGCTTCTTGTTTGAGAGAAAAAAGTAGGAATAGAGGTAATGGAGGGATTGCATTAAAATGCAATGACTAGTTTCAAAGTATGACAATGGGCTTACAATTTAATGTCCCCCACCCCAAATGCAGTGACATGTATTCTTTTACATTTCTCTTCATTAAACCCATGGGAGAGTCTCTTCAGTTAAGTTCCAAGGTCAGGATTGTTGGATTATAAAATATACACCGTTTTTAGAGAGAGAGAGGGCCTTACTCTGGCACTCAGGGTGGAATGCAGTGTTGTGATCACAGCTCACTGCAGGCTCAACCTCTGAGGCTCAAGCAATTCTCCTACCTCAGCCTCCCTGGTAGCTGAGCCTACAGGTACACAACACTACACCTGGTTATTCTTTTTTTTTGGTGGGGGGGGGCGGGTAGAGACAGGGTTTCACCATGTTACCAAGGCTGGACTCAAACTCCTGGGCTCAGGCGATCTGCCTGCCTCAGCCTCCAGAAGTGTTGGGATTTCAGACATAAGCCACGACACCCAGCCTATACGGCCTTTTAATTTCCTCATATGCTGCCAGATTTCTCTCCAGAATAACCATACTAGTTTATATTCCCACCAGCGGAGCATAAAGGTTCTTACCACGTTCGACCTCCTAATTTTTGTTAGTATAAGTATGGGTTGGTATTTCATGGTTTTCATTTGTATTTTTCTGTTTACAAGTCAAACTAAGCATCTCATCATATACTTGTTATCCATTCAGTGTTCCTTTTCTGTAAATAGCTCTCCTTTGCCCATTTCTTTCTATTTATTTTGATTTATATAGAATTCTACATATATTACAGATATTAATCCCTTGTCAACTAATTTCATAATTTAACTGTTTACCTATTGGTTTTCAACTTACACGGTCTTAAATTTACCTTTGCTTATGATATAAGACAGTGATCTAATTCTATTTTTCTCAATAGAACAAGCCAGTTTCCCCAACAAAATCTATTGAACAATGATTTCCCTCACTGCTACTTGTATTATATGTGAAGTTATATACACACAAATCTATACCTATTTCTGGGCTTTGTACTCTGTAGTACTTTGTACTCTGTTCCATTGTTCTTTTGTCATTCTCACCTTACTTGGCTATGTAATTGGTAGAATGAGCTTTCCTTTTGTTCTTTTCCTATTATCTCATATATATTTTCTAATAGAAGAAAATATAGGTTAATATCCTTGTATCTTTGAAGTGGAAAAATACTTTTTAAATCAGACAATAAAGCACTGATATCTTTCATAAAAAATAAGGATTACTTTTTAGTGAAGGTTATCACAGAAAAAGGACACAGATGAATTATCAATTGGAAGAAGATACCTGCAAAATCTAAAACTGAGACGACATTCATATATAGAAACTCTATATGTCGAGAAATATATGTTTTTTCTCAAAAAATTTGCTAGATTTTTGTTCAAATTTTATTTTATGTATATGTTTACTTGAAGAAATTTGAACCTCTACAATCTTAAGTCAGTCTGTCTTTAAACATGGCATATGAAGTTTTCTTTAGATCCTCATATAGCTTTAGTATTTTTCTATTTAAAAAGTCTTAGAAAAACCTCATTAAGTTAGTTTCCATGTAATTTACACTTTTTGCCATTACTGTTATATTATCTTTTCTATTTTCTAGAAATAGTAATTGCCCATTTAGAGGAATGACATTTATTTTTGTAAGTTAATATCTAGTAATTTTGCCTAATTCTCTCATTAATTCAAATATTATAGCTTTTCTATTGGTTATCTGAGGTATTATAATGGAAATCATATTATCTTCAAGTAATGCACAGACTTACAGCAAAATAGTAACATTATACCAGGCTAATCTAACCCTAATAGCTAAACTAGAAAAGTAAAAGAAAAAACATAAACACAAACTACAGACTAATCTCAGTTATGACCACAGATGAAAAAAATATAAATCAATCTTAGAAAACTGAATCTAGTGCTACATTAAAAAATAACACATCATGACTCCGTAGGGTTTATCTGAAGACATTTCTACATTGTTGGTTTAAAAGAAAACATATAACCTGATTGAGAGACTTCCCATAAGCAGTTGTTAATGTTCAACAACTGAACATTGTTAACATTCCTGGTAAAAACAAATAAAAGCTCCAGTATTTTTAGTAAACTAGGAATAAAGTAAGATTCCCTTAACAAACCCCACAGCAAATAACATGCCTCATGTTAAATATCAAAAGCAATCCCATGAAACAACAACCCCACTAATCAACTGTAAAGTTAATAAGGATTCTCATTATTACTGCTACTAATAAAAATGGGTATTTATTTATTTATTTATTTATTTTGAGACAGGGCCTCACTCTGTCACCCAGGCTGGAGGGCAGTGGCAGGATCTAGCCTCACTGCAACCTCCACCTACCAGGTTCAGCAATTCTCCTGCCTCAGCCTCCCAAGTAGCTAGGATTAGAGGCACATACCACCACACCCCACCAATTTTTGTATTTTTAGTAGACAGGGTTTTGCCATGTTGGCCAGACTGGTCTCAAACTCCTGGCCTCAAGTGATCCGCCCACCTTGGCCTCCCAAAGTGCTGAAATTACACGTGTAAGCCACTGTTCCTGGCTTACAAACAATACAATTGTCTCCCTAGAATATACAATACAATCAACTGAAAACTATTTGAAATTAAAAGTATTGAGTAAGTAGGTATTATATGAGACATTTCTACAAAGATCAATAGCCTCCTTTACCAACCAGTAATAATAATTAGAAAAGACTGAGAGGGAAAAGCATTAACTGCAGAAGGTAAATTATTCAATACCTTGGAATAAATCTTACAAGAAATGTGCAAAATCTCTATGAAGAAAGTGACTCAATTTCACCTAAGGACATAAAAGAAACTTGATTAAATGGAGAAACAAACTGCATTCTTAGATGTGAAAATCCAATATTTTAGAAATACCAGTTCATACATTTATCTATAATTTTGCTATATTCCCAATCAAAAGCTAAAATAATTTTTAAGAAACTTTACAAGCTGATTTCCAATTTTATAATACAGGGAAAACTTGACAAGACTTGAGACATAAAAAAAATGGAGACAAATTTGGCTGTGAAGAGGGAGGGTCATAGGTGATAGCTAGAGAGGATGTGGAGGGTCATGAGAGTTTTAAGTTTAAGAGAGCTGAGCAAATTTAAATGTTGATGGGGAAAAGTTAGTCAAAGGGGAGAAGCTGAAATAAAAAAGAAAGAAATTTCCTAAATACCTGCTAAATACCTGAGGGGCATAGTAAATCCCAGAATAAAATTATAACAAAATGAACATTTATTGAAAGACAGTTTCAGGGTATACAAAATTTTTGCTTAGGGTGGCATCACCAACATAATAGTTTAACACCTACATTCAATCCTTTCCAAATTGCCATTGAAAGGGCCAGAGGATTATAATGAATGGGGCGGGAAATCAATCAGTGAGCAGACTATGGAAGGTTGTATTTTACATGTCAGCTATATTGAGCATATATCAAAAAATATAATGAATACAAGGAAGTAAAAAGGAACACCAAACTATAATACCGTTCATGAAGCAGGAAAGCCTGTCTGGGAATAAGTGGAAATCAATGCCAAGATAACTCCTAATTAATCAACGCTGGCTCCACGGTCATCTTTGCTGTGCCTTTTTCTGATGCTGAAGAGAAGGCTAGGACATTTTCAGGAAAAGAGGCCCACTGAAATACTACTGGAGAGAATAACCTTGCTCCCAGGAAGGAGAAAACAATAGCTAATTCCACTGCCTGCAACATCCTGGCTAATCAGAGGTCTTGAGTCTGTCCATGTGACCATTTCACTGCTATTATAATCAGCATTTGAGAAAGCCAGCACACTAAACATATCTACAACCAAGGACTCTCACAGAGTCTGCTTCACTCCCCTGCCACCTCCACAAGAGCAGGTGCTGGTATCCACAGCTGAGAGACCTGATGACAGATCACATCACAGGACTCTTTGTAGACACTCCCTCAGTAGCAGCCCAGAGCCTGGTAGCTCTGCTGGGTGGCAAGACCCAGAAGAGCTATAACAATCACTGCAGTCTGGCCCTTAGGAAACCCCATCCCTAGGGAAAAGGGGAGAGCACCAAATCAAGGGATCACCCCATGGGACAAAAGAATCTGAACGGCAAGCCCTGAGTTGCAGACCCTTTCACTGAAATAGTCTGCCCAAATGAGAAGGAACCAGAAAAGTAATTCTGGTAATATGACAAAACAGAGTTCTATAACACCCCCAAAAGATCATACTACCTCCCCAGCAATGGATCCAAATCGAGAAGAAATCTCTGAATTGCCAAAGAATTCAGAACGTTGATTAGTAAACTACTTAAGGAGATACCAAAGAAAGGTAAAAATTACATAAATAAATTTTAAAAATTAAGGTATGAATGAGAAATTCTTCAGAGAAATAGATACCATAAAGAAAAAACAATCACAACTCCTAGTAATAAAATATACACTTAGAGAAATACAAAATGCACTGGAAAGTTTCCACAATAGGCTAGAACAAGTAGAAGGAAGAAGTTCAGAGCTGGAAGATGAGGCTTTCAAATTAACCCAATCAGGAAAAGACCAAGAAAAAAAGAATTTTAAAAATGAACAAACCCTCCAAGAAATTTGAGATTATGTTAAATGGCCAGATCTAAGAATAACTGGTGCTCCTGAGGAAGAAGAGAAATCTAAAACTTTAGAAAACTTGTTTGAGGGAATAACTGAGATAAACTTCCCTGACCTTGCTAGAGATCTAGACATCCAAATACATGAAGCTCAAAGAATCTCTGAGAAAATTATGACAAAAAAGATCATCACCTAGGCACAAAGTCATCAAGTAAAGTCAAGACAAAGGAAAGAATCTTAAGAGCTGTGAGACAAAAGCATCAGGTAAACCTATCAGATTAACAGTCTATTTCTCAGCAGAAACCTTACAAGCCAGAGGGATTGGGGTCCTATCTTTAGCCTACTGAAACAAAATAATTGTCAGCCAAGAACTGTGTATCCAGTAAAACTAACAGAATTAGTTCAACAGAAAAATATCACAATCCTAAATATATATGCACCTAACACTGGAACTCCCAAATTTACAAAACAATTACTATTAGACCTATAAAATGAGATTGAAAGCAACATAATAATAGTGGAGGAGTTTGATCCTCCACTGATAGCACTAGACAAGTCATCAAGGCAGAAAGTCAACACAGAAACAATGGACTTAAACTGTACCCTAAAACAAAAGGACTTAACAGATAAATGGTGCTGGCAAAATTGGCTCGCCATAAGTAGAAAGCTGAAACTGGATCTTTTCCTTACTCCTTATATGAAAATTAATTCAAGATGGATTAGAAACTTAAATGTTAGACCCAATACCATAAAAACCCTAGAAGAAAACCTAGGTAATACCATTCAGGACATAGGCATGGGCAAGGACTTCATGTCTAAAACACCAAAAGCAACGGTAACAAAAGCCAAAAATGACAAATGGGATCTAATTAGGCTGGGAAAGCAACGGCGAGAGAAACTATCATCAAATTGAACAGGCAACCTACAGAATGGAAAAATTTTTGCAATCTACTCATCTGACAAAGGAGCTAATATCCAGAACTTATAAAGAATTCAATCAAATTTACAAGAAAAAACAAAACAACCCATCAAAAGTGGGCAAAAGGATGTGAACAGACACTTCTCAAAAGAAGACATTCATACATCCAACAGACACATGAAAAAATGCTCATCATCACTTGCCATCAGAGAAATGCAAATCAAAACTGTGAGATACCATCTCACACCAGTTAGAATGGCGATCATTTAAAAATCAGGAAACAACAGGTGCTGGAGAGGATGTGGAAAATGGGATCACTTCTACACTGTTGGTGGGACTGTAAACTAGTTCAGCCATTGTGGAAAACCTGTAAAGCGATTCCTCAGGATCTAGAACCAAAGCCATTTGACCCAGCCATCCATTACTGGGGATATACCCAAAGTTATAAGTGTGCTGCTAAAGACATGCATGTTTACTGCAGCACTATTCACAATAGCAGACTTGGAATCAACCCAAATGTCCATCAGTGACAGCAGACTGGATTAAGAAAATGTGGCACATATACACCATGGAATACTATGCAGCCATACAAAGGGATGAATTTGTGTCCTTTGTACAGGGACATGGATGCAACTGAAACCATCATTCTCAGACAAACTATTGCAGAACAGAAACCAAATACACATGTTCTCACTCATAGGTGGGAATTGAACAATGAAGGATCCCCTTGGACACAGGAAGGGGAACATCACACACTGGGGCCTATTGTGGGAAGGGAGTGAGGGGGAAGGATAGCGTGGGATATACCTAATGTAAATGATGAATTAATGGGTGCAGCACCAACATAGCACGTGTATACATATGTAACAAACCTGCACGGTGTGCATATGTACCCTAGAACTTAAAGTATATAAATAAAAAAGAAATAACAAAGATGAGACCAGAACTAAATGAAAGTGAAACAAAAGCAGCAATACATATATATATATATGAATGAAACAAAATGTTGTTTCTTTGAAAAGATAAAATTGATAGACTATTTAGACTATTAGTGAGATTAACCCAAAAAGAAAAGATACAAATAAGCTCAATTAGAAACAAAATGGAAGATATTACAACCAATACCACAGAAATACAAAAGATCATTAAACCAGAAAATCTAGAGGAGATGGATAAATTCCTGGAAATATACATCCCTCCTAGATTAAATCAGGAAGAAACAGAAACTCTGAACAGATGGATAACAAGTAGTGAGGTTGAAACAGTAATAAAAAAAATTGCCAACAAAAAAAGTCAAGGACCATATGGATTCATAGCTGAATTCTTTCAGACATTCAAAGAAGAATTGGTACCAATCTTACTGAAACTACTCCAAAAGATACAGAAATGGGGAATCCTCACTAAATCATTTTATGTAGCCAGTACCACCCTAATACCAAAACCGGGAAAGGACATAACAACAAAAAAAGAAAACTACAGAGCAATATCCCCAGTGAACATATATGCAAAAATTCTCAACAAAACACTAGCTAACTGAATCCAACAGCGTGTCAAAAAGATAATCCACCATGATCAAGTGGGTTTCACACAAGGGATGGTTTAACATCCTCAAGTCAATGAATGTCATACACGACATAAACAGAATTAAAAACAAAAATTACATGATCATCTTAATAGACACAGAAAAAGCATTTTACAAAATCCTGTATCCCTTTGTGACCAAAACCCTCAAAAATCAACATAGAAGAGACATACCTTAATGTAATCAAAGCCATCTATGACAAACCCACAGCCAACATTATACTGAATGAGGAAAAGTTGAAAGCATTCCTTCTGAGAACTGGAACAAGACAAGGATGCCCACTTTCATCACTTCTATTCAACATAATACTGGAAGTCCTAGCTAGAACAATTAGACAAGAGAAAGAAATAAAGGCCATCCAAATTGGTAAAGAGGAAGTCAAACTGTTGCTGTCCGCTGATGATATAATAACATACCTAGAAAACCGTAAAGACTCATGCAAAAAGCTCCTAGACCTGATAAATAAATTCAGTAAAGTTTCAAAATAAAAAATCAATATACACAAATTGGTAGTACTGCTATCCACTAACAATGACCAAGCTGAGAATCAAATCAAGAACTCAATCCCTTTTACAACAGCTGCAAAAAAAATAAAATAAAATACTTAGGAATATACCTAACAAAGAAGGTGACAGATCTCTGTAAGAAAAACTACAAAACACTGCTGAAATCACTGACAACACAAACAAATGGAAACACATACATCCCATGCTTATAGATGGGCAGAATCAATATTGTGAAAATGATCATATCGCCAAAAGCAATCTACCAATTCAATGAAACTCCCATCCAAATACCATCATCATTCTTCACAGAACCAGAAAAAACAATCCTGAAATTCATATGGAACCTAAAAAGAGCCCACTTAGTCAATCAAGACTAAGCAAAAAGAACAAATCTGGAGGCATCACATTACTCGACTTGAAACTACAAGGCTATAATTAACCAAACAGCATGGTACCGGTATAAAAACAGATATGTATCACTGATGGACATTTCGGTTGGTTCCAAGGTTTTGTTATTGTGAATAGTGCTGCAAAAAATATACGTGTACATGTGTGTTTATAGTAGCATGATTTATAGTCCTTTGGGTATATGCCCAGTAATGGGATCGCTGGGTCAAATGGTATTTCTAGTTCTAGATCCTTGAGGAATTGCCACACTGTCTTCCACAATGGTTGAACGAGTTTACAGTCCCACCAACAGTGTAAAAGTGAACAATGGGAACACTTGGACACAGGATGGGGAACATCACACACCGGGACCTGTCGTCGGGTGAGGGGAGGTGGGAAGGATAGCATTAGGAGAAATACCTAATGTAAATTACAAGTTAATGGATGCAGCACACCAACGTGGCACATGTATACATATGTAACAAAGCTGCACATTGTGCACATGCACCCTAGAACTTAAAGTATAATAAAACAAAACAAAACAAACAAACAAACAAACAAACAAACAAACAAAAAACAGGCATGTAGACCAACGGAACAGAATAGAGAACCCAGAAATAAAGTCAAACACTTATAGCTAACTAACCTTCAACAAAGCAAACAAAAACATTAAGTGGGGAAAGGATATCTAATTGAACAAATGATATTGGAATAATTAGCAAGCCACATGTAGAAGAATGAAACTGGATCCTCATCTCTCACCTTATACAAAAATCAACTCAAGATGGATCAAAGACTTAAATCTAAGACCTGAAACCATACAAATTCTAGAAGATAACAGGGGAAAAACTCTCTGGACATTGGCTTAGGCAAAGAGATATGACCAAGAACCCAAAAGTAAATGTAACAAAAACAAAAATAAATACATGGAACCTAATTAAACTAAAAAGCTTCTGCACAGAAAAACAGATAATCAGTAGAGAGAGCAGACAACCCAGAGTGGGAGAAAATATTTACACAAACTATGCATCATTAAAGTTAATATCCAGAGTCCACAAGGAACTCAAACAAATCAACAAGAAAAACAACAATCTCATCAAAAAGTGGTCAAAGAATGTGAATAGACAATTCTCAAAAGAAGATATGCAAACAGCCAACAAACATGGAAAAATGCTCAACATTACTATTTAGCAGAGAAATGCAAATTAAAACCACAGTGAGATACAACCTTACACCTGCAAAAATGGACAAAATTTTAAAAAAAAAAATAGATGTTGGCATGGATGTGGTGAAAAGGGAACACTTTTGCACTGCTGGTGGTAATGTAAAGTAGTACAACAAACCACTATGGAAAACAGTATGGAGATTCTTTAAAAGGGCAAAAGTAGAACTACCATTCAATCCAGCAATCCCACTACTGGGTATCTACAGAGGAAAGGAAATCATTATATAAAAAAGACACATTATATACACATGCATATGCATGTTTATAGCAGCAAAATTTGCAATTGCAAAAACATGCAACCAGCCTAAATGTCCATCAACCAAATAAATGAAGAAAATGTGGTGTATCTATATGTCTGTGTGTGTGTGTGTGTGTGTGTGTGTGTGTGTGTGTAACTGCATTTGCAGTAACCTGGATGGAGTTGGAGACCATTATTCTAAGTGAAGTATTAGGCTGGTGCAAAAGTAATCATGGTTTTGCCACTGAAATTGAGGCAAAAACCACAATTACCTTTGCACCAACTTAAATAACTCAAAAATGGAAAACAAAATATGGTACGTTCTTACTTATCAGTAGGACTAAGCTATGAGGACACAAAAGCATAAGAATATGACCAAGAACCCAAAAGTAAATGTAACAAAAACAAAAATAAATACATGGGACCTAATTAAGCTAAAAAGCTTCTGCACAGAAAAACAGATAATCAGTAGAGAGAACAGACAATCCACAAAGTGGGAGAAAATCTTCGCAAAAAAATATAATCAACTTTGGGGCCTCCGAGGTAAGGGCGGATGAGGTGAGTGATAAAAGACTACACATTGGGTACAGTGTACTCTGCTTGTGTGACAGGTACACCAAAATCTCGAAAATCACCACTAAAGAACTCATCTGTGTAACCAGAAACCACCTGCTCCCCCCAAAACTATTGAACTAAATTTTTTTAAAAGTCAAAAAATAACAGATGTTGGTGAGATTGCAGAGAAAGGGGGATGCTTATACACCAATCAATCAATTAACTTAGGGGAAATTACATTGTCCAAAAAGTGTGGGCTTAAGAATATTTGGACCCACCCAATCTGCTCTGGAGACATTTCATAAAAACTCAAAAAACTGAACAAAAGACATAATAAAAAATGTTAAATGTATCAAAGATATGCCAAAATAGTAAGAAATTATCAAGTCAATATGTAAGTGAAGGGACTTTTGATAGGAGAGCATGTGCCAAGTCCTCTGAACTTTAACAGTAGTTTCCAAGGCTTGTTGTAGCTTGGAAGACAGAAGACCAAATCCAAGGTACACATTGGTGAGGATTCTGAAAGGAGACCTTCCTCTAATAGAGCTGGGAATCTAAAGAGCTGTGCCCTCAGTGTAAGAGCAAGACAGACATAAACTGTTTCACCTACTCACACAGCCTGGGGATTGCTTTGGCACTGAGCTGAACATTCACTAAACGGATTGGTAAGCGGACATGTGATGATATCAAGGGTTGGAAAGGGGTGAAACAATAGATAGTTACAGCTAGGTGAATGGTATATTGAAATTATCACATTTGGAAAGCAGTTTGGCATTACTTAGCAATCACTCTAGGTACAGAAATGATGTACCTAGGCATTGTTGAGAGTGGCATTGTTTATAACTGTCCCAAACTAGAAATGATGCTGACATGTACAACCATAAAATGGAAAAATAAATTATGTTATAGTCATGCAATGGAATACCAGATAGCAACAAAAATTAAAAAATTATAACCTCATTCAAAAAATAAATATCCCAAATAAAGTACTGATGGAAAGAAAAGGCAAAAAAGCATACATAATTCCTTTCACATAAAATTATAAAATTCAGCAAAACTATATCATATTATTTAAGAATATAACTAGGTTATTAAAATATAAAGAAAAGCAAGAACATGATTTTATAAAAGTCAGGAAAGTGGTTACTTCCAGGAGGGAGAGGAGTTACATTTGGGGAGAGGCAATGAAGGACTTCTTGTGTGCTGGCTTGATCTAGTTAGTGATTACACATGTGCTCACTTTACAGCTTTACTGTAAAGTGTACAAATAATTTTACACTCTTGTATGCAGGTATGATACATCTTTCAATAAACATTAAATAGAAAACTAAGACAAAATAAATACTACTACTAGGACGAAGACGACAGTGGAGAAGGAGGAAGAAAAGGAGGAAAGGTGAGGACACATAGCTCTCTAACTTGAATTGTCACAGTAATTGTGGAATCCTAGCTTTTGAGCACCAAGAGAATGTTCTCTGTGTTGGCTGCTCTTAGTGCTACAGTTTTAATTTTCCTTATAGGCTTCTAGATTTCTAAAATGGCAGTGTAAACTTTGAGGAAATCTAAAATGTCTCCTTCTGTCAGTGTTTCAAGTATTTGAAAGGAACCAACACAGTCTCTGAAAAAGCCACCTTGATTTTCTACTGATAAAACAGAGACATCCCTCAGTAGATATAATGAAAAATAAAAAAAGATAATTAGACTATTAAAATGCTCAGCACTGAAAAAGAGCGATCAAGCTGACAAATCCCAGCAATGTTTCACCCCAAGTAAACTGACTTGTTTCCTTGAAAGAAAAAATCATTGAAAAACCTAAAATTCACACACTCAAAAAGATTTGGGGGGACATTACGATTTATGAAACTAAAATAGAAAATTATGAAAAAAGCACAATATGAGATCAGGAAATTTTTTTTCAAGATTTGAAAAGCATAGTAGCTGAATTATTTTAATGAGGTCAGCAAGCAAGATTTGTCAGGAGAAAAAATTGAGATAATGAACTAGATATAGATACATTTTATGAAAAACTAAACCTTAAGAGAAATAACTCGATATCACCCAATATAGACTTAACTGAGGAGAGAAAATGTTAGCAACATGGAGGACAAATCAAGAACATAGAATAGGCATGCAAAGAGCATCCCCAAAAGAGAAACCAACAGAAGAAAAGCAAAATCAGTGAAATAAAAGACAGACACGCCTGAAACTAAAAGACTGCTTGAATTTTGGAGGTGAAATGTCTAACTTTACTTGAAAGCAAATATACTTTTTAAGAGGGCATATTTTCATAAACGTTGTACATGTTAAGGATTAAAAAAATAAGTTCTCAGTAAAAAGAAAAGGTGAAAGGAAAAATAATGTCCTGCTGGCCTCAGATTTCTGCTCCATAACAAAAAAAAAATGCCAGTTTAGCATTGGCTAAAGAATCTTAAAAACAACAGACATACAGTATGAAGATTTTCTATTTGATCAAGCACACATTCATTAGGAAATTCGCTGAAAGATATTACCAACCATATAAAAACTCAGAAAATTGCCGGGCGCGGTGGCTCACGCCTGTAATCCCAGCACTTTGGGAGGCCGAGGCGGGCGGATCACAAGGTCAGGAGATCGAGACCACAGTGAAACCCCGTCTCTACTAAAAATACAAAAAATTAGCCGGGCGCGGTGGTGGGCGCCTGTAGTCCCAGCTACTCAGGAGGCTGAGGCAGGAGAATGGCGTGAACCCGGGAGGCGGAGCTTGCAGTGAGCCGAGATCGCGCCACTGCACTCCAGCCTGGGCGACAGCGCGAGACTCCGTCTCAAAAAAAAAAAAAAAAAAAAAAAAAAAAAAAAAAAAAAAAACTCAGAAAATCTACCAATCACATTTCCATTCTTAAAAGTTATTATGGTCCTACTTCAGCCAACTACAAAATCAACTGTTAACATTTTAACTTTATAAAAGGGAAGATGGTATTAAAAAAATTGGTAGTAAGTATTGAAAACAAAATTTAATCTATGTAATTTTAAAATATCCAAATGGAATTGAATGTAATTTATCACTATTTTTGGTAGAGCATCTACAACATAAATTGTAAAAGTTTCAAATCCCAACAACTTCATTCAAAACTGCCAAAGGGAGATGGGAAGAAACTAGGAAACTGATACATTATAGTTTTCCTTTTAAAATATGAGGTGGGGGGCAAAAATACTTTCATTCTTGACGTTGAAAGAATAGGTCCTTCCTCATTTTAAAAAGTTAAATGTAAATAATCATGTTGTCAGCAAATATATTTTAATATTATTTCTTCCTTTACTTCCCTTTGTAACTTGCTTTTATCAATTTTCTGACATTCTAGATCAATTGTAAATTTCTCATTTCTTACTTCAGATTCCTTCTTACTATTAAAATTTCTGTCAGCTGATACCTTGAGATTGATACATTTTGTCATGTTCTATATTTGGTTTACCAAGAGTTTGTATCAAAAGTGGATATTGAATTTTTATTAATATTTCATGGGCATCTATGGAGATGCTCATGTGACTTTTTTTTGGTCTACCAATATAAATTATTAATAAGTTTTAGAAAACAACATTCCTGTTTGTTCATGATATTATTTAATATGTTGTGTGATTCAACTCTTACTATTATTTAGAATATTTTCTTATCTATATTCATGGGTAAAAAGTGTTTATAATTTTCATGTTTTCATATCTGCCAGGTTTTGATACCAAGTTTATACTGGCTTATAAAATGAACTTAAATATTGTCTATATTTTAAAATATACTTCAGTGAGTTATATAGCAGGGAAATTATTTTATTTTACTTATTTGCAATCTAACCAAATAAGCATGCTTTCAGAGAATTCTTTCACAGATTTAAAATTGCTTACATGGTTATTATCCTATTTATATCTCCTACCTATCCTTGAGTCAATTTCTATGAATTATCTTGTTCTATCAAAATACCTATTTTTATGGAAATCAGGGAGGAGGAACTCAGGCAGAGCTTGGCTGATAACTTTAGTTGAGGATACAGAGACAACAGTTCAGAAGGGAAGAAAGGTGCTACTATTCGCAGGCCAGAGTAACAGAGAAAAGAGGCTGCACTAAGAAAAATCTCCAGACATCTCCAGAGGGTCCACCTAGAATATTTAGCCAAGTATTGATTCATGCAAATGTGTGAGGAAGCTATCTGAGGCTGGGGAAAGAGCAATCCAAAATGATTAGGAGGCACAGTACCTGACCTTCACATAGGGCCAAAAATAGTGCTTGTTGCCATAGTACTGGATGAGCCCTTGATTGAGTACTGCTCCACTGCTATTTTTAATTTGATAGTTATCGTTCTGGTTAGCCAACACTTATATCCTTAAGGAGCTGAGGACTGGTTAATTCCATCTCTCCTGGACATCTAGAAACATTTATAAAATCAAATGAGTGTTTCATAAAAGCACACCCCTCCCACAAGGATCCCAAATCTAGCTTTGTTGCTAATCCTTCCTAAAACAAATGAAGCATGGAGGAGTTAATCCAAATATATTAGTTATATGTGGACTGCTTACTCCATTGGAAATAATAAAAGTAAATAAAGCAGTGTTATTACTGAGGTCATAAAATCCATTTAGTGAAAACTAATATTACTGAACAATTTTAGTATATCAAACATTCAAATATTTATGACTTCCTTAAATCAGAGAAATGGTGTTTCTTCAACACTTCTAAAAAGAAATTTTTCAATTCAATGTTAAGTATTTTTGCAGTTCTACTGTCAAATATATTTCACTGGACATAAAAGAGAAAACATGTAACAGTTTATCCAGCTCCTACTTCACTTCTGCCTTCTTTTCAGTTCACTTGTAGTCTTCAATTTTGCTCCTATTCCAAAGCAGAAGCGTATTTTCTGCTTCCAGGATGAAGTGTTCTCATTTGTACTTATATGTGAGTTGGATTGCAATTTCTAGTTAGTGTTTTTCTTCCTCACGAGACTGAGAAATAAATCCTCAAAGATAGAGATCATAATTAGTGTCTCATATTTGCATTTCTACCCTTCAGAACCATGCTCAGCCAGTAGTATATACCGATCTGTACTAAATGAGTGAACAGAAGGCTGACGACAATGCCAAGCACTTAATGGTTCCCTGTCATGAGCCTCTTCATTCCGCCTCAATGGGTGAACATTTTCGTGGAAACCAGTAAGCATCTGAAAAGTGGAACGGCATTTCCAGGCTGTCTAAATACCCAGAGTGATTACTTTCCCAAGAACATTTCCCCTAATTGAAAATATAAACATTATGGTTTGTTTTCCCAGATCTCTGATTTTGATAGGGACAAACATAATTGTAGCAACTGTAGAAGGTTTAGAATCTCATTCAAATACAGAATAAGGTCTACAAGAAAAGGCTTATAACAATTAAATTTCCAGATACAATGGAAGGCTAAAACCACATACACTGTCTATGTATTTGTGGCCACATAATAAGATAAAACACAAATGATAATAAGTACGTTATGATGATTAAGTTCCTCAGCACAAATTTGAGACTAGAGATAAAGTCTTATTACATATAATTTTCTGGTGTTACTGATAAAGATAGCTGACGGATAAAACAGAAGACAGTATCATCTTGTAATGGGGAAATCAGGACATCTTTCAGTTTACAATCTCATACCAGATAGGAGTCAATGAGTTGCTGCCTGTGAGGTAGTTGAAGGATTCAGGTGAGGGCATGATTAAACCGGGGAATGGAACACTGAGAATGTTTTCACCTCAAGTTATATCCTGACAACTGTCACTAGAAAGCAGCCATTATGAAGGAAGTATGCCCCAATATTCTGACAAAGCTGAGCTTAACTCTGGATTTGATACCAAACAACACTATAGACTTTTTTTTTTTTAAAAAAAAGCATACATATCTGTTCCATTCAAGATTCATTGTGAGATTTCTTAATTCGAAACAACTGTCAAGTTAAGCGATCATATGCTAACTGTAAGGAAGCTGATGGTCAAAATAATTAAGAATCGTCAGTACCCAGCAAAGAACAACACAGCAAATACCTAGGATGTCCTCATGTCCTACCCATGTATCTTTTCCACGGAGGAAGTATGAAGTGGGAGTTATAAAAAGATATTAACATATTGGATGAAACTAGATCTTGTGTGGGCTTTATCTTTAAGTAATCTATACGCTAATTTTTAATGTATTTCTGCTTCTCATTACATATTTTTCTATAATATGCATGCTTATTAAATAGAGAGTGAATACTCCTCATTTATAAATTTTTCCTAAGACTTTAGTTTGAGAACTGAGCTACTTAGATTGATATCAAAAAAGAGAGATCTGAGCTTTTATGCTATGGCTTACCTGGCACAGGTAACTTCCAGGCAGTATAACCTAGTGGGTAAATCTTTAGGCTCTAGAGGTCAGTTAATCAGATTAAAGTTATTATTCTACCAAATTTCTATTCCCGTAATCTTGGTCAAGTTACTTAATTTCTTTAGGCTTCAGTTTCCTCACCTGTAATGTGGCTATAAGAATGATATCTACTTCATAGAGTTGTTAAGAAGACCAAATGAGGTAAATTATCTTGCAGGTATCAGCAGTGATACCTGCTGAGAGGAATCAGTCAAAGATATTAGTTATTTCTATGACTATTATTAGAACCAGAAAGGTAACTTAGAGAACAGATATGTAAAAATTATTTTAACTTCTCTCAACCTCTAATTTTTAAATTTGAAGAATACTAGGCTAACAGACTAAATGCATAATTTTCACTAATAGTCAATTCTTTATTCTAATTATACCAACTACTTTTTTCACTGTACAGCCTCTTTATAGCAATGCTTCAATGTGAATTTAGACTTTATATGTATTAAGAAATACAATATATTAACATTGTAATCTATAGATTGAATTGATCTGTACTAAATGAGTGAACAGAAGGCTGAGGACAACGCCAAGTACAAAGTGGTTCCCTGTCATGAGCCTCTTCATTCCTCCTCAATGGGTGAACATTTTCTTGAATACCAGTGAGCATCTGAAAAGTGGAACTGCATTTCCAGGCTGTCTAAATGCCCAGAGTGATTATTTTCCCAAGAACATTTCCTCCTAATTGAAAATATAAAAATGGTTTCTTTTTCCAGATCTCTGATATAATCTCTATATTATACAACAAAGCCCCAAAAAACCTCTATTTTATTCAATATTTTAGTATCTTGTTTTTTTTTTTTAAACAGACAGGGTCTTGCTCTGTTGCCCAGAGAGCGCAGCAGCACAATCATGACTCGCTGCAGCCTTGAACTCCTGGGCTCAAGGCATCCTCCTTCCACCATAGCCTCCAATGTTTTAGTATCTTCTTAAAACTTGTATTGCACGTTTCCTCCATGTTATAAACAAGCATGGGATGGCACTCCTTTAGTTAGATTATGCCATATGACAAAAAAAGATTGTGTTGCTATGGTATATAAGAACTGCATTAGCAGATTGGAGAGAGAGACTCTCTCTTGCTGCCTTTGAAGAAATAAACTGCCATATTGTGAAAGGATCTGTGAGAGGAGCACATGGCAAGGAATCGTGGGAGGTCCCTAGGAGCTGGTGGTAAGGAATTGTGAGAGGTCCCTAGGAACTGACAGCAGCTCCATTGCTGAAAACCAACAAGTCCTATAACCACACGATAATGAATATATGATAAATTATTCATATATATAATAAATGAATGAACTTTGAGGCTTAATTAGATGTAAACAAAATTTTAATCTTTAGATAATAAAATTTATCAATATATAACTCGTGATACCTCCTTTACTGTTGAGTTTAGAAAAATTTCCCAAAACTCAATTATATCAAAACACAAATAGATCTTCTTCTAAACTTTTTATTGTTTCTATTTTTTACATTTAAAAAGCTAATCTGGCTGGGCGCGGTGGCTCACACCTGTAATCCCAGCACTTTAGGAGGCTGAGGCAGGCGGATCACCAGCC
The DNA here is from genome assembly GCF_008728515.1 of Papio anubis. Classification (NCBI taxonomy): domain Eukaryota; kingdom Metazoa; phylum Chordata; class Mammalia; order Primates; family Cercopithecidae; genus Papio; species Papio anubis. The sequence continues at coordinate 66,392,645 of NC_044987.1, read as the reverse complement.
TGACCAACATGATGAAACCCCGTCTCTACTAAAAATACAAAAATTAGCCAGGTGTGGTGGCACACGTCTGTAATTCCAGCTACTCAGGATACAGGCAGGAGAACTCCTTGAACCCGGGAGGTGGAGGTTGCAGACAGCCGAGATCATACCACTACACTCCAGCCTGGGTGACAGAGCAAAAATCCATCCCTCCCCCCAAAAAAAGCACGTTAATCCACAATTTTGCAAGATGAAGAGTTCTATGGATGGATGGTGGTGATGGCAGCACAACCATGTGAATGTACTTAATGCCACTAAACTTGTGCACTTAAAAATGGCTAAGATAGTAAATTTTGTTGTATTTTACCACATTTTTTAAAAAGTTTAAATCCTGCCTAAAAAAAGTTAATCCACCTGGAACTCACTTTGGTGTATAATGACCAAAATCATTAGGACTTTTTTCCAAAGTGGTTAGCCAACTAAATAAGCATCAGTGATTGAATTACTTTTCCCACCAATTTGAATGCTTATATATACTTGGATATACTTCTGCTCTTTTCAACTGTACATAATGTGCAGTTTCTGATTATATGGGGATTTCCAGTTAAAAGCATAAGCAGCACCTAGCCTAAATCCACAGACCCTGGAGTCCAAGTTCCAGGGAGCAGGTTCAAGGAAGGAAACATAAAGCGCCAATCCTTGAGCTTTTGGTGACATCTAGTGGACTGTTATCATACGGTAACTTCTGTTCAGTGTCAGGAACCACGTTTTCCTCCACTCAGCCACTTAATCAACCAGGGCAATTTTAAATACAAAAAAAAAAAAATGCAAGCCTTAGGTATGTTTAGGATGGCTCTCTCCCTCCAGCCTTTCTCTTCGGTCCATCTCTCAGGTGCCAAACTGCAGCTCAGATAATCACTCCCATCTTCAGAAGTTTCAATCGTTTCCATGTAAATTAGCAGAGATGGGATATAAAATCAACAAGATGAGGACACTCCTAAAATTAATTACAAATAGAAACACATGAACCTAGCTGTATTTAAAGCAGACAACATACACACACTAAAGAGGGGTTTCCCTGTTTCATGGAAAATCTTGAAATTTCACAACCTCTGGAAAGCCTTCTCCTAATCAGAATTGGTTTGCTTAGCACATTGCTCACGCCTATTTGATAACATTCCTTGCTCTGTTTTGCATTTTAGGTAGTTTATGCAGAAAAATGTTACCCACACTAAACTCTGAGTGCCTGACGGATAAAGAGTGTCTGATTCATCTCAGATTCAAACAACCCTGATGCCTTTAAAAGCTACTTTCTCTGTGAACTTGGCTCTGAGACTTTAAAGGGGGTATCAGTAGTTATTCCCGGGGCATTAATCCAGCCAATCCTTGTCTTTTTGCCAATCCTTGTCTTTTTCCCAACTTCTTCATTTTATCTGTTTTTTTTTTTTTCTTACTAGTTTGACCTTGAACTGATCTCATATTATTTGCCTCTCTTATTTGTTAATTCACATTTTATGTTTCTCATTTTTCCTCTCCCGCAAATCAACCCCAAGATATGCTCTCTTAAATTAGTGTCTGTTACTAATTCATCTGCATTCCTTCACCTTTATTTATATAGCACAAACTCCCAGCAAAAACTACTTTGATGTGAAAAGAGAATAGCTATAAGAAAATCAGTCTCCATTCATTGAGGGTTACTATGTGCTACATGCTTTTTATATATTATCTCATTTAATTTTCATAGAAATTTAGCTCTTATACGTCCTTCACATCTTAGTTCAATTATCACTTAAGGATGCATTCTCTGGGTGTCCTATACTATAGTGGTCCCCAACCTTTTTGGCAGTTTTGTGGAAGACAACTTTCCATGGACCAGGGAGTCGGGGAAGATGGTTTTATGATGATTCAAGCACATTACATTTATTGTGCACTTTATTTCTACTATTATTACATTGTAATAAATAATGAATTAATTATACAACTCACCATAGTGTAGAATCAGTGGAGGCCCTGAGCTTCTTTTCCTGCAACAAGATGGTACCAACTGGAGGTGATGGGAGATAGTGACAGATCATCAACTATTAGACTTTCATAAGGAGCATGCAACCTAGGTCCCTCACATTTGCAGTTCACAATAGGGCTCATGCTCCTATGAGAATCTAATGCTGCTGCTGATCTCAAAGGAGGTGGAGCTCAGGCAGTAATGCAAGTGATGGGAGCGGCTGTAAACACAGATGAAACTTTGCCAGCTCATCTTCCACTCAGCTCCTGCTGTGCAGCCCAGTTCCTGGCCCAGGGGTTGGGGACCCCTGTTATATTATACCAAGCTTTTAAAAATATGTCTCATAGTGCTATGTATCTCTCTTTCACAGTACTTGTCATGGTTAAAATGTTGCTTTTTGTATGATAATTTAACCAGTCTATCTTACCTTTTGAACATTGTTCCATGTGAGAATTAATAATGTCTACTTTGGCTCTCCATTGCTTAGCTAAGAGACAAGGATTAATTTATCCAAAACTAATCCACAGTAGATTGGCACCTTGGAAAGGATTGGCCTTCTGCAAATTTCACTGAAAACTGGTTTTAGACAATTTTTAATGCAATCAATCATGGTTAGCTGCACAGCTTGCGCCACAGTTACCCCTGCAGCTATAATGTTAGCACATTCCCAATCATGAATGCTGATGTAGCAAGTCCTGACTGTAGTTTGCTGCCATACAGCTTCAATTGCAAGACTTTGACTCCAGCCCTTTACGATCTTAGATAAAAGCATTATTCACAAAAAACATGTTCTTCTCAGCCCCATTTATATTCTACTGTCTCTCCCTTCTCCAGCTGTTGACTGCAAGGTTCAGTGACCCATTCTTAACCTGTCTAAGGCAGACTGATGTTATTATCAAGTCCTCAACTCCTGCAAATCCACAACCATGAGCACTAAAGTGACAGGGTTATAGCTATTTCTGCCATGATATATTGCTATTATATCCTAACCCCTAATTATTCCAGGGTAGTGGCTGGAATCTCCTATATTATGCAACTCAAAAGCCCCACAGCCCAAATGTGGGAGTTCCTCTCTCAAAGCTGATGTCCAATCCTGCTAAATCTGTGTATTCCCATAGAATGCATCTGGGCAACTAGCAACTACTACTCCACTGTCTCTGTGAATTGTCCTTAATGAATATTAATCTGGCAAACAAGTATGATTGCATTCTTGTCCCTATTTTATACATAAGGGAAAAAATCAAAGAGCAACATGACCAAGATCATTCACTAACTGTGATCTTGGTGCTGCTTTGCTGTTTGCCTTAGTTGGCGTGATATTAGCACAGTGTTTGCCATTTAGTGGGTACTACATAAATAAAAATTAGATTCAATGAATAAATGGATAGATGGACAACCAATCTCATGAGGGGAGCATTCTTGCTCCTATTTTATAGGTAAGGGAGAAAAAACCACAAAGGGTAATTAAGTAACCTGACCAAGATCACAGTTAGTGAATGGTGGACACAGGATTTAAATTCAGGTCTACGAGATTACATATCACTTATTCTAAATTACTACACTCTTCAACTCAGAGATTTCTTTTTTTTTTTTTTTTTTTTTTTGAGATGGGGTCTCGCTCTGTCGCCCGGGCTGGAGTGCAGTGGCCGGATCTCAGCTCACTGCAAGCTCCACCTCCCGGGTTTAGGCCATTCTCCTGCCTCAGCCTCCCAAGTAACTGGGACTACAGGCGCCCGCCATCTCGCCCGGCTAGTTTTTTTTTTTTGTATTTTTTAGTAGAGACGGGGTTTCACCGTGTTCGCCAGGATGGTCTCGATCTTCTGACCTCGTGATCCACCCGTCTCGGCCTCCCAAAGTGCTGGGATTACAGGCTTGAGCCACCGCGCCCGGCAACTCAGAGATTTCTTTAGGTGCCTCAAAGCCTGAGTCAACTGTAAATAACAATAAAAATAGCTACATTTAAAAAAAATCTAGGCACTGCACTAGGCACTTTATTTCTGGGGCAAAATTGAGTCTAAGACAATTATGCCAGAGAGCAATAATTCTAAACCCTACTAGATAAGAAGGAATTAAGCCTCTACAATAACATCAACCTGCCTTACTTTAGACTGGTTAGGAATGGGGCCCATGGCAGAAGTTCTGGTCCCCTCAACCGAAGAGGTGAAGAAGGAAGAGGTAGCAGAAAATTAATGGGGACTATAAAGAGTCAAATATATTTTCAAGATTTCAAGCTGGATAAGTGCAGCTTGAGTAAATACAATTAAAACTCTCAAGTGTAATTTTTCTTAAGACTTTTGAGTACAGAAGCAATTTTACGAGGAATATAAATGATAAATTCCAAAGGAAAGTCTGTGCTACTACTTTGTAGAATGCTGTAATACTACCACTTAACAAGCCCCATTGCATTCCAGGCATTGTGCTGGGTGTTGTATATGAGTCATCTTATTTAAAACTTCCACAAATATTATGAAACTGTATTATCCCCACACATGAAAAAAAAGGAAGGTCCAAAGTTTTAAGTTGTCCAAGTTATATGAATAACAGAATGAGAGCTTATGTATATGACCAAAAGATTATCTCTCTACTATAACAAGCAGCCTTCAAACCTGAGAAAGCTTTACTATTTCTTCCTAAAGTTTTCTCTAAAACTTTCATAATAGGTCCTCATATTTTTTATTCCCCTTGAGCAATTCAATAAATATGATAGTGAGATACATTCAACAAGGACATAATTGCTATGTAGTTCCTCTAATTTTCTGTGTTTGATATTTTTATTCAATATTACTAACAAAATATTTATCAAAATCATTTTAAATCATTCTTAGATGTGCTACACTGTAAGAGTAATTAGCTTCAGAATAAACTTTACCACAAATAGAACATGTAGGTTCTGAAAGAAATTTCCACGAGCATTGGATATCATGTGTGCACAGCAACAGCAATATAGCCTCATTTTGCTTGGTGAGTTCTTAAACACATTCTAAAGAGGAAAACATTTATGAGAACATAGTAACTATCCCCAGAGAGAACATTTATATGGAGGAAAAGAAGGAAAGTTATATCACTTTTAAAATAAAGGCTAAAAGGGAGGGGGCATGGAAACCACATAAAGGTTGAAAATGTTAGAGGCCCCAGTTAGGAGGAACACTAGCAGAAAAGCGTTCTCTATCTCACTTGGCCTGAGGTAAGGGGGAAAAGAAACTATTGCCCTATGGGGAAAAAAAAAAAAATTCTACCTCTAGCACTCCAAGATAGTCCCAGGAGCCACAGTAGGATTCAGGTTGTGATCAGAAACAGATGTTCAGGCTTCACCTTGTGGGGGATTCAGTAATGCTGTCAGTTGCCACGTGGACAATTTGAATGCTCCTGAAACCATTTTGGAAGGGAATATGGAGGAGATGCGGTTTCAGGAGTAATCGGAGAAAAGTACATGATAGAAAATATAAAGGTTTTTCACTGAGATACAAATTCTTTACATCTTACTCAGTGGGTGAGTTCTGGAAAACATGTGATAAGCTCTCTCTCTCTCTCTCTCTCATCACTATGAAAGTGATTATAAAGAGTTCTCAATTGACAAGACCTCTGGCATATTTTCCTACAAAGATAGCTCTAATAAATTAATTTTCAGTAAATACTGAGACTGTTGTATTATGAGAGCTCTACAACCTTTGTATGCTATAATCTCTTAAATTAACTCATTGAACTCCAGTGAATCTTTATTTTCCTAATGTTAATACTTTGTTTTTATTAATAGTTTCAATATTCAGGAGATTACTCCTCAGAAACAGCTTATTTGTTGATTGGAAAATGTTTTTCATCGCTATTACACTTCAAAACAGACGACAGAGGGAAAAATTGCACCTTCCTCTAAGATCTGGTTCGCAGGTATTGCAGGTTCTACCCTTGAGATTATGGTAAACAAGCTGTGGGCACAGTCCAGGATAGAAAGGTTTTAAGAACTCATTAAAATAGAATAAGGCATCATCCACATTGATGAAAGAACAAAGCCAGGAGAAATAATGATTGCCAAGAGTGTTGCAGCTGAGTTTCAGCATATTAATAACAAACGTTTTTCAGTAGTTACATGCTGGGTGGTATGCTAAGCTCTATTTTTTAATATTAAAATTTGTATTATAAAATATTTTGAACTTATGGATTAAGAGATGCCAATGTACAGACCACAGAAATTTAAGATGTTAAACTTGTCAGTTTTGCTTAAGAGCCATCACTTTTAAAGACATAAAACATTCAGCTAAAGTCCACTCCTCATCCCATCTTTTTCCTTTCCTCTTAACTCTAAATATCCTGATTTTTCATGCTATCATTCAAATTTTTTTTACTGAAGTCCACTCCTCATCTCATCTTTTTCCTTTCCTCTTAACTCTAAATATCCTGACTTTTCATGCTATCATTCAAATTCTATTTTGTTTTTTACTATACCTATATTTATGCAATTTGCCTTTTCCACCAAATATTAATAATTTGATATTTACTCGCAATGATACATGTAGACCTGGCTGATTCATATTGGCTTCTACCCTGAGCTTCATCATAAGAGTAAGTCTCAGTTGATCCACTCCAGGTAGACTATTTTTTGTTGTAAACATTCAAAGGGTGCCTTACTGACCAATCTTGTGCATATCTCCTTGTGAACATGTGCAAATTTCTCTAAGTCTATTCCTTGAAATGGAATTTCTGGGTCGTAAAGTATGCACCCTCCAAGTTTACTAGGCATTACTAAAAGTATTTCCAAAATGATTGTATCAATTTGCACATCTATCAAAAATATAAGTCCTTTGTCCATTTTTTTCTTGGTATTTTTTTCTTCTTACTGATTTTTAAGCATTCTTTTGGAAGTCATTTCAATGTAAATATATTCTTCCAATTTATGGCTTGAAATTTCACTTTGTTAATCATCACTTTTATCATTAAAATACCTTAATAATAATGTGGAAAACATTATCAATACTTTCCTTCTAAGTTTGTGCTTTTTGTCTTAAAATGGAATTCTCGACCCCAATGTGGTGAACACATTTCTTCATCTTCTTCTAAGTGTTTAAAAATTTCCTCTTCACATTTAAATCTTCAAACCATCTGGAATGTATTTTTGTATATGCTGTTATGGAATCTCAGTTTATCTTTTAACAGTCTTTTTTTTTTTTTAGAAGTTCATTTTGCCACCAATGACTTTTTAAAAATTACCTCTGTTGTATAATGTGACAGAAGTGGACTCGTTTCTAAGATCACAGTTTTGGTCTATTGGTCTATCCTTGTTTGCTGATACCATGCCATTAAATTGCTAGAGCTTTGTAATAAGTCTTGGTATCTGTAGGATGAGTCCTTCCTAACAACTGTTCATCTGAATTGATTTGGCTTTTCTTGTTCTTTATTCCACCATGCAAATTTGAGGATTAGCTATCTCTCCCAGTAGTGTCTCTTTTCTAAATACTTGTTTCTTAATAATTTGTTGGTGGTGAAATGAAGCTATTGATATTTTTTGTGGTTGGTTTACCAAATCTTTCATTATTCCATCATTGATCAACACAAATAAACAGTGTTATTAGGCAAGAGGGGAGGTGAGCTGTGTGAAAGAAATCGTGAAGTGACTTCATTTAAAGTTGTATTGTTTTTCCAAATTAATTTGATGAAGTTGAGAATAATTATAATAAAGTCTTCCCAACCATAAGCATATCAATCTCTTATAGTTCTTCTTTTATGTCCTTTAATAAAGATTAGTAATTTTTTCATAAAGATCTTATTTTTGCTAGATTAATTTCTGGATCATGTTTTAGCTATTTCTTGCATTTGATCTTCTGAGCCACTAGTGTGTCCTCTCCTTTAATGCACCTACTTTATTATTTTGTCAAAAAAATCATGTTTTTAAAAGTTGTGTATGTGAGTGTGTTGCATTCAGATCCCTTTAAGTACTTTTTGTTGTTGTTCCCTTATCTGTTTCCTCCAGCAATTATTACACTGAACATGGGTCATACTCCTTAACCCGATCCTTCTTTCTCTTGTTGCTACAGTCCCTTGACTGTACAATTAACTTTCTCACAGATAAATTGGGGAATCCACAGGTGCTGAATGGAAAAGATGTTTAAGAGGAAACTTATGTTCCTCCTGACACACCTTGGAGAAAGACTCTAATCTCTTTCGGTTGAAGCCCTTCTCCCTACCTTAGAACTAGGAGACAACCCATCCAACCCCTCGCCTTTTGTGGACAGGAAAACCAGCCCCTTCATGCCAGTTTGAGATCCTCTGAGGTTGAAACGCCAAGCTCTTTCAGGGATTCTCTGACCTTTGCTCCCGAGCTCTGAAGCTGCTCACTTTTGATTCCTCCACCCCTAAGGGAAAAAGCTCAATTCTCTCCACAGGACTCAGTGACTGGCTCTAGAGCCAAAGGCAAGTAGCTTGGAGTTAGGAATGGAAGCCATTATGGTCCCCAAATCCACCACTGGTTTATTTTCTACTTGTTTCTTAATAATTTGTTGGTGGTGAAAATGAACGCTATCAATTGAAGGATTTTGGGTTTGCTTGTTTTGTAGCTTTGTGGTTGGTTGGCCAAACCTTTTATATAGTATTCCACTGTCGTTCAAAACATAAATAGTACTTTTGGGAGTGAAGGGACAGGTGATCCTGTAGATTCCCAAAGAAAAGGCAAAAAGGCAAAACATGGCCAACATTATCCATTTACTTTTCAGATTTACTGACTGAATATAATTTTCTTTACATAAACATTTGATCTAAATCACTTTTGTTGTTGTTGTTGCTGGTTGTTTGGTTTTTAATACTGGAAACAGATTCAGTTTGAAAGATACCCTGAAATCTTAAGAGTAGCATACACCAATCCTTCCCACTCTCCACCCAAAATCTAGTTGGTTTAAATGAGCAGAATGATCCATTTTTCCATTTTAGGTGAGCAGATGTTTATGAAAGATCTTAGGACTGTTTGCCTCATTTATCAGAAAATTTACAAGGGAAGAAGCCATTAATCGAATTTCTACTTGTAAATATAAGAAGACTAGTACTCAGGTTCATATACTTTTAACATGACCTTGTTGAAAGAAACATTAACAATTCCAAAACTAAATTAAACGAATTTTAAGTTTTTTTCTCCCAAAAGCATAAAAATGGAGACGATCTTAACAGGAAATTCTTAAAAGGTAAAAACAACTCTTCCTTGTACTAGTCCTTGGGTAGTTACCATACAACAGGTTCTTCTTTTTGTTAGTTTCTTTGAAAAGGGCTTTTTGGTCCCAAGTCTGTTCCTGCTTAGTATCTGCTCCGGCCTCCTCCTCTCTCCATGCGGCCTCCTAGACGGCCTCCGCCCCTAGGCACCCTGCAGCCCGATCGGCTGTAAGAATCACGCTGGGGAGGGCAGCCCCTTTCCATGGACAGAGACAGCCCACGATCTGGTCTGCCCACCCGGTCTCGGCCCCTCGAGTAGCGGTCGCTCCGGCCATAACTGCTGCTGTAACTGTCGCGGCCGCCGCTGTAGGCATCCGGTGAGCAGCCCCGGTACTCCTCGTAGCGGCCTCCTCCTCCGTAAGATGGCGGTGTCCCCCGTCCTGGGGCGCCGCCGCGCAGGTCTCCGTAGCTCTCAAAGGGCTCTCGGTAGGAACCTCTGCTGGGATGATCCCCGTAGTCACGGTCGCGACACCCGTAGCCGTCTCGGTCGCCGTAGCCTCTCAAGGGACAGTCGTCCCGGACACTGGAGTGGCCGTATTCGCGGTGGGTGTACTCTCTGGGCGAGGGGGCAAAACCCCGGGGTTCGCGGTAGTCTCGGCTCGAGTAGCTGTCTCTGGACGAGTAGCCCTCATCCCGCGGGCCCAGATAGGGGTCGCGGCGCGGGGGCGGCGGCTCTCGGCGCGGTGGTCCTGAGTAGCCGTCTCGCCCCCGCACGGCCAGGGCCCTCCCGCGCATTCCACCGCCGCTGCTGCGAGCCGGACCCGACGGCGCTGCCCTCTTCGGGGGTGGGCCGGCCCTGCGCGGCGGCGGCGGCGGCCCGCGCTTCATAGGCATCGGGGCCCTGGAGGGCCGCAGGTCGAAATCTCCCGCGTAGCCGCCGTCGTCATCGGGCCCGCCCCGGGAGGGGGAACGCCGCGGGCCGCCGCCACCTCCGCGGGTTCCGCGCAGGAACCTCGGGCGACCGCGGCTGCGAGGAGGCGGCGGGCCTCGCCGGCTGCTCTCGAACGCCGGTTTGGTGGCCTGGGCCACCTTGATGGCCTTACCATCCAGGGACTTGCCGTTCATGTCTCTGGCGGCGGCCTTGGCGTCTGCGGGGCTTTCGAAGGTGACGAACGCGAAGCCCCTCGACTTGTTGGTTTCTCGGTCTTTCATCAGGAGCACCTCGACGATGCGGCCATACTTGCCAAACTCGGCTTCGAGGGCTTTCTCGTCGGTTTCGAGGTTGAGGCCTCCAATGAACAGCTTCCCCGGGCGATCCGCTTCAACCATGTCTGCCGGTCGAACGGTCGGTCAGTGGCGGTGGGAGGCGATGAGGCGGCGCCAGTCGAGGCCTTCGAGCTCGCTCGTCTAGGGCGGCTCCTACCGGTCGGGCGGCGCGTAGTGGCTTAGTCCCCGGAACCGCTGCCTTAGCCCGCTGCAGGGCGCGCCCCTACTGCCTGTGATTGGTCGGCTGTCTGCGGAGGGCAGATTCGCCGTCGGGAAAATCGGCAGTTCTGTGTCTCCTTTTTAGTCTTTAACTTCCTATTCACCTGACCCGAGCTTAACGGCTTTAATGGCCTCCTGAAAGCTCAGGGAAAAGCCGTTAGGTGGAAAAAATTTTTTTCTATTTCTTTTAATGAGAACAATTATAATGATCCCAAACCTAAGTTACCCAAACCATTTTCAAACAGAAAAAAATAGTTAAATTTTAATTATTACTAAAATTATTAAGTTAAAAATCATTTTTCAATTATTGAAAAATAGAGTAATAACAGTTTACAAGTTTAAATTTTATTTTACTGATCTTTTAAAAATAATCAGCTTTTAGCCTTTTCGATCTTGTTTTGATTTTATTTGGTGCTATTGTCTTTATTCTTTCTACATTTATTGGATTTATTGTTTATATTATTCTCTTCTAATTTTTTAAATAAGGCACTTAGCACATTAAGAGTTTAAAAAATATTTCTTCTAATTGTTATATTTAAGGTTAAAACTTATTCTCTAGGCACCGGTTAATATCATGCCTTGAGCAGTTATGTATGTTGTTTTCACTGTTGTTCAGTTCCTAATATTTTCTCATTTTTATTATTTTCTTTTTGGACCATGTATTAAAGAAGTATGTTTGTAAATTTTCAAACATATGTACCTGTTGGTTATTTTATAATATGCTCAGTACAATATCCATTGTTTTTCATTGAGACTTGCTTTGTGACCTAATATGGTGTAATTAATGTTCCATATATACTGAGCAGAAAGTGTATTCTCTAAATGTTTGACAAAGTTCTCTCTTATTTTGTGGTATTTAAATCTTCCCTTTTCTAACTTATTTTTTATTTGATAGAATTGGCAAACACTAGCACGCTCTTAAAATTTACCACAATTGTGGATTTGTAAATTTCTCTGTTTTTATGTCTGGTTTTTGCTTCATGTAATTTAAGGTTATATTTTGAGATATATAAAAAATGAGAATTGCTACGTATTCTGGTGAATACCTTTTTTATGTAATGATCCTCGTCATTCGTAAAAATCTTTTTTCCTTAGTCCATTTTGTGTGACGCTTATATCTTTTAGTACTTTTGCGATTTCTTCCTAAATCTTTGCTATCAGCCATGCCTTTCCCCCTTCCTTTTTTCCATCTTTCATGCCTTTTCTTGTAATAAGTGATTTGTCTTTGTTTCTTTTTCCTCTACTATGGAAGAAGTTATGCCTTCTATTTCTACTTTTTTGAATGACTGCCCTTAATGTTTTTATTGAATGCTAACTTAAAAATGCTGTCTATAAATTTACTTATAAAATCAAGTTTTATAAATAAATTTACTTACAAAGTAAATTTACTTTATAAGTAAATACTTTATAAGTTACTGCTTGATTAACTTTTATATATTTGTATATCCATGTAACCATGACCCACATTAAAATCTATAACATTTCCATCACTCCAGATGGTTCACTTGTGCCACTTATTAATCAAACCTGAGATATGCTCTCCTGGCACAATAAGACAAGATATCCACACCGAGGTGTGCAGCAGGAAAAAGGAGGGCATTTATTTGCAGGGCTCCAAGCAAGGAAGACCAGGCAGCTACTCTGAAATTCTGACCTCCCTGATGGCTTACAGGTAAAGATTTTTAAAGGAAAGTGTAAATTTCAGGAAAACAGAAGTTACAGGCAAAATCATAAGTCAATACATGGAGGTTACACATTGGTATTGGCCCAAAAGAGAGATAGCTCTTGAAGTCGGGGGGCTTACAGGTCATAGGTAGATTCAAAGATTTTCTGATTTGCAGTTGGTGAAGGAAGAGAATTTGCAGTCAGCAGAGAAGAATGAGCTTTGGCTCCTGAGTGTGACTCCATCCAGGCCCCTCAGGAAGATATTAAGAACAAAGAATGATTGTCAGAGTTCAGTCCTCAGTTCCCTCTTATCTGAGTTCTACCTGCCTGTGGAATTGTTTGGTGGGATCTGGGTTTCGGAAAGACAACTCAGGGACATATGTTAAGACATTATATTTTGTGTCTATAGGGGAACAAAAAATCTCCTGACTCTAACTTCCATGGTTATTGTTTTAGGTTCCTATTACTTTCTTGCTTATTAATTTCCTTATTCATTTAAGGAATTTGATGAAGTTCCTTCACTTCATTCCTCAGGGCTAGCTAGGTGCATGGAATTTCCCTTAAAGGAACTCCAGATTTTCCTTTATTTCCATATTTGTAGGGGAGGGGTTGCACAGGCCCCTAAAACAGGGTCTCTGCTCTGCAAAAAAATGATATGATCAATATCAAAGTTTGGGCGAAAACTGGAATGCTTACATGGGCTTTATGTGAAATGATTGTGTCTCTTTTACCTGAATATATTTTGGGAATGGATATTGTGTCTGACTGGGGAATGCTTCCCTGCCTAGTGTTATAAAACACAAGGCATATAAATTCCACCTTTAAGCAATATTGATTATATTTGCTAAATAGGAAGGAACAAGATTGTTCAAGCTCACACAGTGTAGAATAAAACCTGAAGTGCTAGGATGCACAAATTCTGTGTACAATGGACCCGTGTGGAGGGTAGATTAGGGCTTGTGGCAAAAGCCTGGAGGGCCTCCAACCAACAACTACAGGGACTTTGAAGTGGAGAATTTACATCTGAGTCGATTACTAGCTCAATCTCAGACATTAATTGAAACTGCCCCATGACTGAAGAAAATGTAATAATCTTATTATCTTATATCAATTAGGATAGTTATTGTCAAAAGCACAAAAAGAATAAGTGTTGGTAAGGATGTGGAGAAATTAGAACCCCGGTGTAGTGCTGGTGGGAGTATAAAATGGTACAGCCACTATTAAAAATAGTTAACAGTTCTTCAAGAAATTAGGAATAGAATTACCATAGGATTCAACAACCCTATTTGTGGATATATAACCAAAAGATTTGAAAGCAGGTTCTTAGATATTTGTACACCCACACATGTAGCAACAGTATTCACAATAGCCAAGAAGTAGGAGCAATGAAAGTATCCATTGACAGATTAATTAATTTAAAAATGTAGCATAGTCAGCCCTCCATATCTGTGGGTTCCACATTTATGGATTCAGCCACCTGAGGATCAAAAATATTTCACAAAACACTGTGTACGTACTGAACATGTACAGACTTCATTTTCTTGTCACTATTTCATAAACGATACCTTATAAAAACATTTCTGTAGCATTTACATTGTATTAGGTATTATCAGTAATCCAAAGATGATTTAAAGTATATGGGAGAATATGTGCATGTTATATGCAAATACTACATCATTTTGTATCAGGGACTTAGCACCCTTGGATTTTGGTATCCTTGGTGGTCGTGTAACCAATTCCCCATAAATACCAAGAAACTATTCTATATACACATAATGAAATATTATTTAGCCTTAAAGAAGGAAATTCTGACATATACTACAACATGGATGAACCTTAAGGACATTATGCCCTGGAAGCACTCCAAAGGCAGCCTTTTCGGGATTTTTATGGAGGCTTCACGACACAGACACAATTGATTAAGTCAATCTATAGCTCATTTCCCCTCCCTGGAGGATGGAGTGTGAGGCTGAAAATTATCCACCTCTAATCATGGCTTGGTATTTTGGGTGACCAGTGGCCATCCCAAAGCTATCCAGGAGCCTGCCAAGGGTCACCTCAATAAAACAAAGGGTACTCGTATCTCCCAGGAAGTTCCAAAGGTTTTAAGACCTCTGTGTCAGTAACTGTGAGCAGAAATGAAACATATTTCTTATGTCACAATAGGAATACACTACTGGGGGAGCAGGTAGATTCTTTTCCCCAGGACTGACTTGGAATATTGTGAGGAGGTGTCAGATTCTATACTATGGATAGTACCCTGTGAATAGTTCTCAAATGACCAGCAGAAAGTTGTTTGGTTTATAAATAGCAGTTTCAAGGTAAATGGACAGCATCCTATTTGGAAGACCACCTCTATGTTTGAAGAACATAAAAACAAACCAGTTTAATGGGAAATATTATGTGTTACTTTCCTTATAGTGATGGAAGAATTGAACAAAGATAAAAATCCCCCGCTTGAGTTTTTACTGCTTTGTGGATGGTGACCAGTGGCCTGACCATATGGCCAGACAGAGAGCAATGGAAAACTGCCTATTAAAGGCATACCCATAGGAAAACCAGCAAGGGAATTTGGGGAGGAGTGCATTAAGGTAGAACACGTTGATACCCAACAGAAGAATACATTTGTAGGTTCAGCAGGTGACTGCAATTGACCAGTAGATATCCCAGTATGCTTGCTTGAAGTGGCCACCTGGGTCCATGAAATGAGGGGACACTGGGGGCCTGCAGCAATGTAGAGATGGATTAACTCTAGACATATTCCTCTTGCACCTCTGAAGCACAAAATACCACTAAAAACTGTTTTGTCTTCCAAAAATAAGAGATAGACACTGCAGATGGCTGTGTGTCAACAGTTCCTGGGAGAAGACCTTGAACAAGCTGGTAGGTGGGATTGATGCTGGCTATGAGTGGGTCTTGACAGGAATAGACACTGGACTTGGCTTTCCTTACCCAGTGATAGATGCAAATGTTCAGAGAACAGTCAAAGAATCAGAATATAAGATATTGCATCAATTTGTACTACCAAGTAACATTTCTTCAGACTGAGAAACACCTTTCACAATCTATAATTTCAAGAATGGGCAGAGAGGTATTTTCCTCAGAGTAATATAATAATTCAATAGAGAATTGGAATGGGCATTTGAAACACTGGTTGCCTAAAATGGGAGAATATAAAAGCATGAAGAGCTGGCTTACACGCCTTTGCAAATGTGTGCTTACACTCAACAAGGAGACAAGAGTCTCCTAGATAGATTCCTGGTTTTCTGGTAGATCAGCAGGATAGGGAGTGGGAGAAGATGCTGGTATGACTATGCAATTTTTCCCACAGGAAAGGTGACTGATGACTATACTTTCTTCCCCATGTCACCTTAACTTTGTTTTTCCTACTTCATGGCCACAGGTTCAAGGCTGCAACTGCAAGTGCTGAAGGCAGTGATGATTCCTAAACAATAAAGTATAGCTGCATTCTAAACTTTATGTCAGAATTTCTGTGGGCCTGATGGGGCAGATTGTGCCTTCACCTCATCTAGAAATAATGGGATTGACTGTGAACGCAATTATATTGTCTAATGGTAAAAATAGCCCATTTCTATAACTATTTAACACTACCTATATGAATGGTAGTGGGCTGATGGAGAGGTACTTACTAGATTAGTATTGCTGCCTGCAATTAGACCAGCACAGTGGTTGAACCTAATGTCACTTCCAAAGGTAGAAAATTTTGTATACATGGAGAGAAGGAGAAATAGTAAATGAGGATAATGCAACAAATAAATGGGTTCTGTAATGAGGGAAACTCAGTAGTACTTTAACACCTTGAAAGAGGCTCAGAGCAAAAGATGTTATTATCTTTTACTCAGTTATATCTGATGCCTCGAAGGGTGAAACCATCTATTGCTGACACCACTCCTGCTGTTGGAACTAGGCAGGATCAAATGAAAGCCTGCAAACTGGAGTGACCTCATCCCAGGAGACATTTTCATGAAATATGATAATAGACTGAACTAATTATTAAGGACTGAATGGGACTCTACTAGTATGCCAGCATTTTTTGACTTTTAATTTTTTAGTTACATCTACCATAATGTAATATTGTTTTACACTTGCATTGTTGATAAAAATTATAATACCAATACCAATAGTCAAATGAATTGGAAAAAATGAGTTAAAAGCCCCTATTCCTATACCACACTCCTTCCTCAAAATGTTGCTCGGACAGGCGATCCTTTTGCTATAAAGAATCCATGCTCAAAGACCAAGGGGTATCCTGTGATATAATAAAAATATATATATTTGGTCTCTGTCCTGGTTCCTGGTATAGAGCTTCTAAAACCCTTGGAGACTCCTGAGTGGTAGGACTGTCTTTTGTTATCCATAAAGAGCCCCTTTGACCATACCTGAGTTTATGCTAATGAGGTGATTTATAGTCGGGGCCCTGGATTACTGTAGGATGGGGGCTGTTCACCAGAGAAACGAACTCTGTGAATGGAGGGTCAGAACTTTAGCCCTACCTCCCACCCTGACTTCCAGAGAGAGGAGAGGCACTAGAGGTTGTGTTTAATCACTGATGGCCAATCATTTAATCAGTTACATCTATATAATGAGATCTCGTACAAAAACTCCAAGCAGTGGGATTTAGGGAGTTTTTAGGTTGATAAACGCATGGATGTGCTGGGAGGGTGGCATGCCAGAGAGAACATGGAAACTGTACACTTTTCCCCCTTCCCTGCCTTATGTACCTCCTCATCTGGATGTTCCCTCCTATCCTTTATAATAAACTGTAATCACAAGTGTATAGAGCACCCTTGACATAACTAACTCCATCTTAGAAAAAGACTCCACTTTATATTTCATAGGACACTTTGCCAACAAGGATGTTTTGTTTAATAAGCAAATTAAACAAATAAAGATGGCATCCAATCACATAAAGACACAAACAAGAACTCTTCCACTATCAGTTCTCATCAAAGGACAACGTGACTATAAAAGATTAGCCCTTGAGCAGCTCAAAATGGCCATCTTGGGTGATACTATCTTGCAGTCAAAGACTCTGCCTTGGGCTGGGCGTGGTGGCTCATGCCTGTAATCCCAGCACTTTGGGAGGCTGAGGCGGGTGGATCACCTGAGGTTGGGAGTTTGAGACCAGCCTGACCAACATGGAGAAACCCCGTCTCTACTAAAAATACAAAATTAGCTGGGCATGGTGACACATGCCTATAATCCCAGCTACCAGGAAGGCTGAGGCAGGAGAATCACTTGAACCTGGGAGGCAGAGGTTGCGGTGATCCAAGATCATGCCATTGTACTCTAGCCTGGGCAACAAGAGTGAAACTCCATCTGAAAAAAAAAAAAGGACTCTGCCTTGCAAGACCAACAGACCACCCAGACCACTTGGCTCAGACCAGGACTCTTTCTTCTTCACTTTCCCTGGACTGATTCGTTAACCATTTCTCCTATCTGATAGAGCAGGAGCATCACCATCTTGGTCAAGGCCCTAATTCTAAAGTTCACCTTAAAACAAAACAAAACAAAAAAAAAAAAGACTGCCTAAAGCCAAAGGGCATCAGCCCAATGGCTAAGGTCAGCATGACCATAAACCACAAATAACATCTCCAACCAGAAACATTTCAAACTCCTCCCCAACCAAAGACATGCTAGCCCCTAGATAAGACCCCTCAGACCAGGAAGATTCCAGCCTTGAGATAACCCCTCTCCGGGCCAGAAAGATTTCTGTCCCAAGACAACCTCCCCTCCTCCCTGAGAGATTGCAACACCGCCATAAACTTCTCCACACACATAAACATTCCAAGCTTGTGATAAGCCCCCTCACCCTAAAGCCAATATATACTCTTAGTCTGTAAGAGAAAGTGCTCCTGACCACTATCAGCCAGGAGCACCTTTCATGTTTTAACTAAAGAAAACCTGTCTTTGACTGCCAAGCCATATTTCATGTTTCTTTCCTCTTTAACTCTTACATTTCTCTTTTTCCTCTTGGTGATAAATATTATTTTGCTTTTGTGAAATGTTTAACATATAACATTTAAATATTGGTTAAGCACACTACTATGTATGGTTTGCCATATTGGCTGACTTGCGGAGTGACTTGAACCTGTGTGACCATAGCTCTGGCTAGGGAGTAAACAGGAAGTGCTATGGAGAATTGTCTCCGTGGAACTCCAGGTGGCATTTGTGATTGAAATAGCATCAATAAAAGTCTGACATTGTGGAAAGACACACACATGCATGGACCTGGTCATTTCTAACCTTGCATTGCTCATGACAAAATGTATAGTACTTTCTTGAGTCCTGTGAATGGTTCTAGTGAATTATTGAATCTGAGGGGATTGTAGGAGCCCCCAAGTTGGCCGGGAGACTACTGTAGTAATCAAGGATAGATAGTATATCATTTTCCAACAGCAATTCTTAATTTTCCAACACCAACCATGTGTCCTACGATTCTATTCTGACACTAAGTACCAGGAATTAGTGCAGACCCACACTTTAAGGGTTTAGTCCCAATAAGGCTGCCCTCACTTCAGATGCCAGCTGCAAATGGGGTCCCCAGGATACCTAAACAGTTGGCAAGTTGTTAGATACAGTAAGAAATTCTTCTTCAAATGTTTAGCTTGCTGAAGTTTCCTTGTCCTTTGTTTCCTGCCTTCAAAGCCAGACTTCCTTACTCTCTGTGTTCCCCCTTCCCTGGTAAACAACCTTCCTGCCAGTCCTATTCTATAGAGCCCACATTCCACATCTGCTACCCATGCTATGAATTACCCCTCCCATCGCAATGGCTTCTCACACTGACACTGATCTTCCTGCCTTCCCACCAGTGTAACTGTATTCCTGCACTTTTCAAATTAGCCAACCGGGTTCAGCTTAGATTGTGGGGTCCAACCCTAGCCAATAGGGGAAAGACACAGAAACAGAAGCTGCATTACAGATAATAAAAACCCCTGCTTTCCTTTGTTCTATGTGCTCTCGCCCTTGCTCCATACATGAGATATACCCTTCTGCAGAAGTAAATTTGCCTTGCTGAGAGGCCCTTTGTCCTTTGTCTCAGTGCTAGTTCTTCTTTGTGGCACTGAGCATTTGCTTCCAACACAAGTCAACTGCAATGAAGAGGTTCTAACATATATGGGCTTCATAAATTCTAACACCCATGGTCTAGACCACTTATTTTGAAAAATTAAGTAATAATTTAATGTATACTTATAATACTTGAAATTGCAAAAATATAATCGATGAATATTTTATGTGTTTATACACTGTTCTCTGTGTGACCATGACAAAGAATGACTATTTTTTATTCCTTTTACAACTAATGGCAGAGAATTGTGGTAGATATGAATGATGAGTGAAGGTGTGAATATCGGTGAACAAAGAAGAGTACACCAAAGGAACGAGAACCAGGCAAAGAGGGGGCATTCTCTACAGAGTATCTTAGTGGCTACATTGGACTCAGTATCCTCCAAGAGAGTAACTGGAACAGGTAACTCTAGATGGGAATTTAGGGGGCAGAGAAGCTCCAAGATGAGGAAGATAAGTGTATCCACCATAGAGAAAGAGGAATCACCTTCCCCTGGCCCCCCCCAGAAAATCTGCATAGGGCTATGTCCTGACAAGGAAAAGTTGGAGAATGCAAAGAATTGTCTTGCAAATCCCTATCTCCTCAGGGTATAAGTCCCTAAGACAATTAAAGGAGACTCTTTCCAACTAGAAAGGTCAGGGAAATTTCCCTGCAGCAGAGCCAAGTGCCTGTGGCCTGGGACCCTTACTTTGTTTCCACTATCTTCAGGGATTGAGTTCTGGTTCAATGGTCCAGACACGAGGAGCAACCCCATGGCTCTATACCACCCCACAATTCTTCAGTAGTAGGGAGGGGGACTCCCAATTTGGATACCTACTAGTTTTTAAAAGTTTTTATCTTTTTTTTGTTGTTGTTGTTTTGAGACGGAGTTTCACTCGTCACCCATGCTGGAGTGCAATGATGCGATCTCTGCTTCCCGGGTTCAAGCAATTCTCCTGCTTCAGCCTCCCGAGTAGCTGGGATTACAAGCACCCACCGCCATGCCTGGCTAACTTTTGTGTTTTTAGTAGAGACAGGGTTTCACCATGCTAGCCAGGGTGGTCTCAAATACCTGACTTCAGGTGATCCACTCGCCTCGGCCTCCTAAAGTGCTGGGACTACAGGTGTGAGCCACCATGCCCAGCCCTCTAATTTCTTTAAAATATAATTTAATCTCTCTTTCCATTTTTTTTTTTTTTTTTTTAGACAGAGTCTCGCTCTTTTGCCCAGGCTGGAGTGCAGTGGCGTGATCTCGGCTCACTGCAAGCTCCACCTCCTGGGTTCACACCATTCTCCTGCCTCAGCCTCCTGAGTAGCTGGGACTACAGATGCCCGACACCATGCCCGGCTAATTTTTTTGTATTTTTAGTAGAGACAGGGTTTCACTGTGTTAGCCAGGGTGGTCTCGATCTCCTGACCTCATGATCTGCCCGCCTTGGCCTCCCAAAGTGCTGGGATTACAGGCGTGAGGCATCACGCCCAGCCTAATTCAATTTTTAAACTTAATTTAATCCAATTTATTTTTTAAATTGTGGTAAAAATGCACATAAAATTTTCCATCTCATTTTTAGATGTATAGTCCAGTAAAGTACATTCACATTGTTGTGCAAACACTCTAGAACTCTTTGTCTTGCAAAACTGAAACTCTATACCCATTAAACAACCCCAGTGTCCCCCCACCCCACTTCCAGACCCTGGCAACCACCATTCTTTTGTCTCTATGAATTTGACTACTGGGCACCCCCTCTGATATGGTTTAGCTCTGTCCCCACCCAAATCTCATCTTGAATTCTCACATGTTGTGGGAGGGACCCAGTGGGAGGTAACTGAATCACATAGTCAGGTCTCTCCCATGCTATTCTCATGATAGTGAATAAGTCTCACAAGATCCATTGGTTTTAAGAAGAGGAGCTTTCCTGCATAAGCTCTCTTTTCTTTTCTGTAGCCATGTGAGACATGCCTTTCACCTTCCGCCATGATTGTGAGGCCTCCCCAGCCACATGGAACTGTAAGTCCATTAAACTTCTTTCTTTTGTAAATTGCTCAGTTTTAGGTATGTCTTTATCAGCAGCGTGAAAACCGACTAATACACCCTCATTTATTCAAACAGTATGAACCAAAAGAGTGGTTGACTTTTAATTCACATATATTTATCTTACTTCAATGAACGGTAAGCATCCACTTTTCAGGAATTCATTTCTGTCTTTAGGAGAGTGGCTTCAGAGACTGGGACCTCGGCTCAGATTGGCGAAATTGCTCCCTGTGGGCAAGGAACTGAGAACTAAAGGGAGGAATGCTAGTGGTTGTGGGCGCTTGGCGCTGTCCAGGGTCCTGCTTTCTCTGGTGATGGAGAGCAGAATTGGGGTCACCTCCTTTCCAGCTGCATCCATGCCCCTACCAGGCGCCCCGCACTGAGTTTTGAGGGCGTCTGGCTCAGGGACACAGAAGGAGGAGTGGAAGGTCTGGGCTTGAGAGCTGATTCATCACACACAATTAAAGAAATGTAAAAATACAACCAGAAATGTGGGGCACCCTGGGACAGAATCCCAGGACTCCCACCGGATGCGATTCTAGGGAGTCTCCAGAGAGCTAGGTGTCTCGGGCCGTGACTTCCCAGGCTGCTGGAGTCTGCGGGGCTTCCCATGATAACCAGATCACCTACTTCACCGAGTTGCTGGGAAGTTGGAAAATAATACAAGTGTTCCCTGGAAGAGTAGGATGCTTTTGCTTCTATTCATTCTTCATTCATTCATCAGTTTTTATTCATTCATTCATTCTTGAATCATAGCCCACATGTGCAAGAAGATACTGTGCTGTAGGCTGGAATAAAACAGTGAAGAAAAGGCCCATAGTTTCTGTTCTCATAGAACTTACATTGTGATGAGGGAGATAAGCGATGGGAAATAAAATAATTACATATCTGTGATAGTGGCAGAAAAAAAAAAGAAACACGGTGCTTTGGTAGGACAGGGGAGGGGGAGATGGTGATATATAAGATGGAGTGCTCAACCTCTCTGAGGAGGTGATATTTCAACTGCTGGTTAAGGGATCATCCAGAGCCAGCTCTGTAAGGAGCAGGAAGAGGAGCTGAGTGGCCAGAGAGGATCAGCTATGTAAAGGGAAATTAATAGCCTTAATGCTTATAATAAAAGAGAGAAGGCTGGGAATCAGAAGAATCCAACTTAAGAAGTTAGTATATTAACAGAATAAATTTAAAGACAGCAGAAATAATGCAATAACAATTCAC
The DNA here is from genome assembly GCF_008728515.1 of Papio anubis. Lineage (NCBI taxonomy): Eukaryota > Metazoa > Chordata > Mammalia > Primates > Cercopithecidae > Papio > Papio anubis. The sequence continues at coordinate 66,370,070 of NC_044987.1, read as the reverse complement.
AAAATATTAAAAAGAAAACAAATATAAAACATAAAGAATAAAAAAACTAAAGTTAGTTTTGAAGACTCTATTTGCTTTTTTGACAATCCAACTCGACTCTGTTTAAAATTGCAAACCCTTTCTTCCCCAGAGCTGATTTTAGCATGAGGGGAGTGACTTGCCTGATGCACAAATTTAAGGAGATACAAAAAAACTTAGTAATCAAGAGAAATACTATTTTTGGAGATAAAAGTTAGTGCAAAAATATCCATAATGATCAAAATATCAAAATTTTCATTTGACTTATTCTAACCATCACCACTGTTCTACAGCAGTGACACTGTTATAGAACCCCAAAATTTAGGTTCATATATCTGATGTGCAGTAAGTAAAACACTGACACATCAGCACTTAGGAACAGAGAAAAGTTTATTCAATTTGGCTAAAGTGAGAGGGCAGGAGAGATGAGCTCTCAAATCTGACCTGCCTTTGAACATAACTGTGGGCTTTTATGAGTAAGGTAGATATGCAGGAGGGGAGATCCCCGATGATCAAAGCTGTCTGCGTCTCTAGGGTGATCAAACTTCTGCATGCCATCAAGGAGGTCTGCATGACCTAAGGATCATTGTTCTTTAAAAGAAAAACAAGTCCATTAATCCTGCTGGTTGCCCCCAGAATTTAGGATATGAAGTTAAACAATTACTAGTGACTATATTCTCTCAAAATGACTCTATACTCCATGCTTGCTTGCATGGAAGAAGAAAAGAACAGACAAAGTAAAATGAACACATAATGATTTTTATAACATAGGCTCAGTTATACCACCAGGCATGTTTTTAACATTTAAGTGCTAATGCTTCTAAGTGTATTGCTATTAATTTAAGATAAACATTCCTCATGTTATGAAACTACCCCACAGAGATTGAATTTTATTAAACACCTTTTCAACATAAGTTGTGGTAATTGGTTTTTCTGCACCATCCAATTAATGTGATAAATTATAATATTCCTAACATCAGCCCACTCTTGCACTTCTAAGTCACATTAATCATAGTATATTTTAATTAAATGTTGAAATGTTCAAAAATTTTAATACTGGGTCTTTGCATAGTCATAAGTGACATTCATCTTTAAATTTCTTGATAGTGCCATTAGGCTTGAGAAATAATAAAATCCAAAGCCCCCAACTGACTGAATGGACCCCCAGTTGGCCAAGGGAACTCTGGAAAAACCTCAGAAGCTGAGTTCCCATTCATGTCAGGAGAGATGGGAGGTCAGACACACCACATTATTCCCTTCTCTTAGCTAACTAACATTAGGCTTTCTTCCCTACAGTCTAAACAGAAACCAGCCCTTTCAAAAGACTCCACACTGAAAATGTCAATGACTAGTTTATCTTCCCAGGTATGCCAAAAAGACATAGATTAATTATTCCTTCACTCCTGAGACATCTGCTTCCTGTATTCCTTTTCTCTTCAAATGTTTACCTTATATAAAATGTAGATTTACTGGGCACTAAAGACTGAAAACTATATAATCATTAATCTCACTGCCACATCCCCTTTTTAAAGGAAAATATATAAATACTAAACCTTTTGAGACCCTCTAAAGAAAAAACAGCCACAGATGCACCTGTGACCCCTATTTTTCCCAGATGCATTCTCAAGCTGGCTCAATAAATCTTGACGATTTGAGACTTATGCCTCAATCACTCATTTTGGTTGTCAGGCTCTATTATCAATAGTTTTCATCTTTAAAAAATCAATTAGAAAAGCTGTCTTCCTCTATAATGCCCTGAAATGGTTTCAGAAATATAAGAATTTTCCTTTTTCTGACAGTCTGGTAGAAATTATCTTAAGAAACATTTACTTTTGTTGGATTTTTCTTTGGGCAGCTTGGAAATCCTGTTGTCTGTGAAGGATGAGATGGTGACTGGCCCAAGGCTATCATGTGAAAGAAGTCGCCACTTTGGTATATACTTTCTTTTCTGTTTGTTATAATAGCGCCGGTTAGCTTTCTCTAACTAGCAAGACTGTCCTCACTGGGAATCAATCTCAGTAAAGCCACCTCTCTATGTATCACCTATGCCAAATGTCAGCAGCAGTATTACTGTTCTGTGTGGATAAAAGCCCCAGTAACATTACTTGCAAATTTTTACGAAAACCATTTGCCCCCTCTGACTGCCAAGGTCTATTCTCCAGTCCTCCACATTGACCCACGGGATATTATACAGTGTGATTTCCTGGCCCCTTTCAAGGCACACAGGTTCCAAAACGTTGGGAATATTTGACGCAATAAGTGTTTTTGTATGCTAATGAGAGGGCTGGTAGCTGGAGGCTCCTGGATAGTCTCAGGATGGGGGCTGGTTGCTAGGAGAACCAACTATGTGATTAAAGGGTTGGAACTTTCAGCACTCCCCATACCAGCCTCCAAAGAAGCAAGGGGATGCTGAAGGTTGAGTTTATGACAATGGCCACTGACTTAATCAATCATGCCTATCTAATGAAGCTTCCACAAAAAGATGGGATTCAGAGAGCTCCCTGGTTGCTAAACACATCCATGTGCTGAGAAGGTGGCACAAGCCAAATGCACAGGGATAGAACCTTCCAAACCTCACCCTATGTGTCTCTTTCATATGGCTGTTCATTTGTATCATTTGAAATATTCTCTTATAATAAATGGGTAAACATAAGTAAAGTATTTCCCTGAGTTTTGTGAGCCATCCTAGCAAATTATGGAACCCAGGGAAGAGAGAGTTGTGGGAACCCTGACTTATGGCCAGTTTGTCAGAAGTACAGGTCACAACCTGGAACTTGCAATTGGTACTTCAAATAGGGCAGAGTCTTGTGGGACTGAGATCTTCACCTGTGGGACATGATGCTACCTCCAGGATGATAATGTCAGAATGGAATTGAATTATAGGACACCCAGCTGGTTTTGGAAAATTGCTTGGTGTGGTAAAAACCCACATATTTTGGTGACCAGAACTGTGCAGGAATTGACAGTGTTATCAAAGAAAAAGTGTTGGTTTTTGCCTTACAATAAGCTAAGAGGCTTTATTTTCTCCCACAGACAAGGAGAAAAACATTAAGTTTGTGGTGAACTAAGGAAGGCCACAAATTATTTGACACTACTCCCATCAACAATTGATTGCCCTAGAATGTGAGCTGGCCTGTACTATTTTCACCAATAGAGGATTATGGAAGTGACTTTATGCCAGTTCTGGGCCTAGCTTTTAAAATAACTGACAGCTTCCTCTTGGCCCTTTGAAATCCTGAATCCCTACCCTGCGGAAACCACATGGAGAGGTCCTAAGACTAGAGGCAATGCTAGAGTAAGTAGACAGATATGAGAGCAGGGCAGGAGTGAGGCCCCCCAGGAATGCCAAGCAATGGTTGAGCCATAGTCAAGCAATCATAAACCTTTTCCTCTGAGATAATGAACAGGACAAGGAAGGGCCCCCAGAAATGTCTGGCTCTCATCAGGTGAAGGACAGGTGAGCATAAAACTATCCCTCTGAGACAATAAGTGGCCACAACTGCCACCAGAAGGGAAAGGAGTCCTCCAACAGATAGAAAACACCAGGAGCCAGCGAACCACAATCCCTGATAAAGTATCAAGTGTGTGCAAAGGGGAGCAAGACGGTGGACTTTGACCTGTATATGACCTTCCCGTATATGACCAGTAAGGAAAAGTCGTCCCAAAGGAGCATGCATACAACTTCAGTAAACACGCTGTGCACGGGACCCCTCACAAGTGCTGGCAGGCCACTGCACACGGGTAATCAAGCAACAACCTGCCCAAGGGAAGGATCAGCAGGGGAGAAGAGCCTGGAAGACGAGTCAATGTATAAAGTCTCAAACCAAGGATCAAGAGAGGCACTTGAATCTCTCAAGTGGCCTGCTTGATTTCTTTAAAGTGTACTTTGTTTTTTTTTTTAATAAACTTTGCCTCTGCTTTAAACCTACTTCTGCCTCTCAGTTGAATTCTTTCCTCTGAGGGGGCAAAGACCAAAACTGCTGAGAATCACTAGTCTTCTGGCTGATAACAGGAAGAGGGGTCTGGCTCAACCCAGCCTTTCAGCCCTCCCTGCCAAGGCAGCAGACATATAAAAGTTATCTGGGACCTCCAGAGCAATCTGGTTGCCAGGTGAATACCACCAAGGGACCCCAAGTGATACCTTATGGAGTATAAGAAATGCTCAGCTGGGCCCTTTCTGAATTCCAATCCAAGTTATGAGATTTAATAAAATCATTATTGTTTTAAGCCACCAAGTTTTGGGATAGTTTGTTATACAACCAATAAATAACCAGAACAGTCTTTCACACACAAAAAAATTTTATTGTGTCATGTTTTTGCCAAATGAAAGACTCTCTTTCTAGCTCTAGCCCAAATAACCTTATAATCCCTTAAAGGAAATTAATCCTCCTTATCTTTACAATAAGCTATAGAAAGTGTTCATTGTAGAAGTAGACTCCCATTTCTATTGAAATTAGTGATTCTCAACTATTAGTATACTTAATAATTTGCCTGGGAAATTATCAAAATGCTGGTTTCCAAGGACCCTTACCCAGACATTCTGATTTGGTAAGTCTAGTGTGGGGTTCAGGAATCTCCATTTTAAGACAGATACCCAAGTGATCTTGACACTGGTGATCCTAAGAACACACATGGAGATACATTTTAATAAAAGGTGCCAGAGACAGTGGGGCTGTGAGCTAAGCCATGTCAGTGGAAGTAAGGAAAAAACAAGGCACTTTAACTGATCTTCCCTGTCCGCGTCCTCCAGCCTCATATCCAGGATTCCCTTATCTGCATTCTTAAGCTCTGTATCCAATTAAAAACATATTATACTTTTCAGAGAGTTTTATGCTTTTTATTTTATTTTAGCCTCTCAACCACTGTGTGAAGTAGAACAGATATTTTACAGAGAAGTGGGTATCTGACAGCTGCCAAGTGCACAATTTCTGGGCATAGAGTATCTGAAGTTAAGCACCCAAGTCTGGGTATGTATCTATGTATGTATGTATTTATATTTATATTTTTAAAGGAATGTCAGTTTCTTCAAATCAGAAACACCGCCACCAAGACCCATTTTCTTCATTATGATAGTTACAATCTGGCTTAATGATTAAGTGTGGATTGCTAACTCCCACAGCTTCCAGCAGCTTCTGGGCTTCCTCATCAAATGCCTCTTTGCACAACCTGAGAAAACAAGGGAACATCTCTTTTCCTGTATTCAATTTTCCTACAGCCCTCCACTTTCTCTGTAAAGGATTTATTTCGGGAGAAAAAAAAAACTGTTCTGTTAAAATAAAGAGAGAATATTATAACATGGGTGAGGAGTGGGGAAGGGAACTGAGAGATATAGCGAGGGAGATACAGCAGTTGAAGGAAAATAGAAGAAATTAACAGAAGAGAAAGAGAAACCAATTAAAATTAAAAAGGATCCTCCAAGAGCCTTTTGCTATCCAAGCAAAATTAATACTACTACTGATAATAATGAAAACAACTAACACATTTATTGTTTATTGTTATGCTAGGCACCATTCTGAGTACTTGGTCTATATTGACTCAGATGCTCATAATAACCTTACAGGTATATTTTATCATTTCACCCATTTTACTGATAAGCAAATCAAAACAAAGAGCAATGGGGGACTAGCTTTAATTAAACATTTAGTAAGTGGTAGGGACAGAATTCAAACTCATCTAGGCTGGTTTCAGGGTGCTCAATATTCAACTACTGTGTTATATTATATCTCTCAAAATTCAGTGTTCTATGAGAGAAAAACAAATAAGTGTCTAGAAAATACCCAAGGATACATAATTAGGTTGATTCTGAGGCCTGTAGTAAATGAGTGGCTCCCCAAATCCCTCATTACAGGAAATGCTCCCCCTGAGAAACTAATGGAGACTTACCCTAGAACTTGTAGTTTACACTTAGGAGACTTCAAGACTTTATATAACTTCATAATTCCTTCATACCCTAAGGTATTCTGTGTCAGATTCATTTTTATCAGTCTTTGGTTGCAGATAAGAGCAGAGGAGAGATCTTGACAGCAGAGAGATGTCAAACCACAGTATTCCAACCTGTAGAGAAGAGAGACAAAAGACAAAAATGAATTTATTCGATGACACAACAAAGCCCACAAGAGATCTGTGAACTCAGAATGGAGGATAATTCCAGAAACTTTAAAAAATGAGCACAGTATAAATTCAAGGACTATAAGTACCTATAATATTCATTATTACCAGATATTTCCAGGCTGAACTTATCCCTTCCAAAATCATGAATTACAAATTCATAATTATTAAGGAATAAATAAAACATACACTCACGTTACAAAATACTATGAAGCAGTTGAATCCTTGAACATCACTAAAAATACATCACTATAACTAGATATAGGAATTTTGGTAGTGAGTGTTTAAAAAGCAAGGAATAGGCCAGGCATGGTGGCTCATGCCTGTAATCCCGGCATTTTGGGAGGCTGAGGCGGGCAGATCACCTGGGGTCAGGAGTTCGACAAGGCCAACATGGTGAAACCTCGTCTCTACTAAAGATACAAAAGTTAGCTGGGGGTGGTGGTATGAACTTATAATCCCAGCTGCTTGGGAAGCTGAGGGAGGAGAGTCGCTTGAACCCAGGAGGTGGAGGTTGCAGTGAGCTGAGATCGTACCACTGCACTCCAGCCTGAGCTACAGAATGAGACTCAGTATCAAATAAAATAAAATAAAATAAAATAAGCAAGAAACATAATAAGGTCTCTAGCATCATGCCATTGATGCAAATAAAAATGCAATTCTATGGCATATTTTGAATACATTAGGTCAGCTGCCTATAGGTGGGAAAGAAAATGGCTAATTGAGATAAATTAACCAACCCACCCATCTGTCAGTCAAGGGCCTCTGCACAAGCCGATAATAGTATGTACATGAACTGAGGAAGCATGTCAAACTCAACCTTCTGCATCTAACATTCTCCTAAACAATTTGAATCTAATTTTTACCTTATGTTTACCTGGCCATTGAACAACTGAGTGCCTATGCAGATGCTGAGCATACGAAACTTTTTTTGTTAAGTGATCACATTTATGTGATGAAGAGATGGTCCCACTAATTATGAGACAGGGTATGTAAATATCACACAAAATCTTCCTTAGTGGAAAAAGTATCATAAAACATAAAGTGTTATCATGAATTCATCAGGAAATATAATCATTTTATATTTCCAGTCACAAATTACAGTCTCAAAATATAGAAGACAGAAACAAACAGAACTGCAAAGTGAAAGACTCAAATCTAGAATTTTAATGAAAATTTTAACATTTTTCACAGTAACTGAGTTATCTGGGAAAAAGGTCACTAAAATTTAGATAGTTTAAACAGAATTAATAATCTTAATCCACTGATACAGAATACTGCAACTGCCTGGGCACAGTAGCTGGCACCTGTAATCCCAGCACTTTGGGAGGCCAAGGAAACAGAGTAGCTTGAGGCCAGAAATTCAAGACCAGCTTGGGTAACAGAGTAAGACCTCATCACTCCTCCCCTGCCCCCCGCCCCCAGCCCAAAAAAGAAAAAAAAAATAGCCAGACATGACAGAAAAACCCCCTGTAGTTAGAAAAACTAAAAACTAAATTAGAAATAACAATTTTTCATGTTCTTAAGTATGTTTAAAAAGTCATGTAGCAAATGACAACAAACTTCAAAGAACTGTACTCATGCACAGTATGTTCTCAGAAAACAATTCTACAGACTGAATATAAAAAGAAAAGCCTCGTATTTGAAAATTAAGGAGTATGTTTAAAAATAACCTGTTAGTTGAAGAAAAAAGTTCTAGGTAAGTTTACAAATGTTGTGGACTCAAAAATGACAAAAATACTGCATACAATATCAAAATTTTATGATTAAGTTAATGCAGTCATTTGAAGGGAAGTTGTAACCTTAAATATCTTTGTTGGAGAAGAAGAAAGGGACTATGTATGTCTAAGCATCCAACTCGAGAATTTAGCAAATGGTAAAATAAACCCAACAAAAGTACAAGAAAAAATAAGATAAAAACAGAAATTAATGAAACAGAATGTAGATGTACAACAGAGTGGATCAACGTTGTTCTTTGAATACAAAAATAAAGAAAGGGTCAAATTCAATATCAGAAATGAGAAAAAACATATCACTATAGATGATTAAGAAGTTAAGCAAATAATAAAATATTAGATGCTTGCCAATAAGTTTTAAAATTTAGATGAAATAGATAAAATCAACAGTATATACTTAACAAAAGTACTCTATGAGAAAGAGAAAACCTAATTATTTAAAAAATTGAATCAGAAGTCAAAAATTTTACACACAAAGAAACTCCAGGTTAGACAGCTTTACCAGAAATTTTTACAAAATTCAAGGAAGAAGTAATTCCAATCTTACAAAAATTCTCTCAGGAAAATAAAAGATAAGGAACACTCCTGAACTCATGAAAATATGGTAATTTTGATGCAAAAACTTGATGAAGACTGCAAAAGAAATTATAACCTATGTCCATTATGAACAAAATGGTTAAATGCTGTCACTAATATTGACATTAATAAATTACACAATGTACATAGGAGATATGTCCAAGTTGGTTTGATTCCAAAAATGCAAAGTTCATATAATGCATACATCAATGTGATTCATCACATTTGACAAAATTCTTCAGGGCTAAGCAACTTCAGCAAAGTCTCAGGATACAAAATCAATGTGCAAAAATCACAAACATTCCTATACACCAATAACAGAGAGCCAAATTATGAGTGAACTCCCATTCACAATTGCTACAAAGAGAATAAAATACCTAGGAATACAACTTACAAGGGATGTGAAGGACCTCTTCAAGGAGAACTACAAACCACTGCTCAAGGAAATAACAGAGGACACAAACAAATGGAAAAACATTCCATGCTTATGGATAGGAAGAAAGAATATCATGAAAATGGCCATACTGCTCAAAGTAATTTATGGATTCAGTGCTATCCCCATCAAGTTACCATTGACTTTCTTCACAGAATTAGTAAAAACTACTTTAAATTTCATGTGGAACCAAAAAAGAGCCTGTATAGTCAAGACGATCTTAAGCAAAAAGAACAAAGCTGGAGCCATCATGCTACCTGACTTCAAACTATACTACAAGGCTACAGTAACCAAAACAGCAAGGTACTGGTACCAAAACAGATATATAGACTAATGGAACAGAACAGAGGCCTCAGAAATATCACCACACACGTACAACTATCCGATCTTTGACAAACCTGACAAAAACAAGCAATGGGGAAAGGATTCCCTATTAAATAAATGGTGTTGGGAAAACAGGCTCTGGACCCCTTCCTTACACATTATACAAAAATTAACTCAAGATGGATTAAAGACTTAAACGTAAAACCTAAAACCATCAAAACCCTACAAGAAAATCTAGGCAATCCATTCAGGACATAGGCATGGACAAAGACTTCAGGACTAAAACACAAAAAGCAATGGCAACAAAAGCCAAAATTGACAAATGGGATCTAATTAAACTAAAGAACTTCTGTACAGCAAAAGAAACTGTCATCAGAGTGAACAGGCAACCTGCATAATAGGAGAAAGTTTTTGCAATCTATCCATCTGACAAAGGGCTAATATTCAGAATCTACAAGGAATTTAAACAAATTGACAAGAAAAAAAAAATCCCATAAAAAAGTGGGCAAAGGATATGAACAGATATTTCTTAAAAGAAGACATTTATGTGACCAACAAACACATGAAAAATAGCTCATTGTCACTGGCCATTAGAGAAATGCAAATCAAAGCCACAGTGAGATACCATCTCATGCCAGTTAGAATGGTGATCATTAAAAAGTCAGGAAACAACAGATGTTGGAGAGGATGTGGAGAAACAGGAACACTTTTACACTGTTGGTGAGAGTGTAAATTTGTTCAACCACTGTGGAAGACAGTGTAGCGATTCCTCAAGCATCTAGAACCAGAAATAACATTTGATCCAGCAATCCCATTACTGGGTATACACCCAAAGGATTAGAAATCATTCTACTGTAAAGACACATGCACACATACATTTATTGCAGCACTATTCACAATATCCAAAACTTGGAGCCAACTCAAATGTCCATCAATGATAGACTGGATAAAGGAAATGTGGCACATATACACCATGGAATACTATGCAGCCATAGAAAAGGATGAGTTAATCTCCTTTGCAGGGACATGGATGAAGCTGGAAACCATCATTCTCAGCAAACTAACACAGGAACAGAAAATCCAACATCCCATCTTCTCACTTGTAGGTGGGAGTTCAACAATGAGACCACACGGACACACGGAGGGGAACATCACACAACAGGGCCTGTTGGGGGATGAGAGGCTAGGGGAGGGATAGCATTAGGAGAAATACCTAATATAGATGATGGGTTGATGGGTGTAGCAAACCACCATGGCATGTGTATACCTATGTAACAAACCTGCACATTCTGCACATGTATCCCAGAACTTAAAGTATAATTTAAAAAAAGAAAAAGAATACTCCTATTAAACTAGGTGTAGAAGGCAATTTCCTTAAATTGATAAATTGGTGAACCACTGAAATTGTGCTTTAAACATTGGGAACAACATACGATAGTTCATTATCCCCAGACATGTTAACATTATATCACATATATTAACAGTTACTAAGGCATATAAAAAACGAAAAAAAAGAATATAAGAACAGAAAAGGAAAAAATAACTATATTGTATTATTCCTAAATGATGTGATTGTATACCTAGAAAATACAAAAGTATCTACAAATTAGCAACTAGAATAAGCAAAAGAATGTGGCAGGCTATTGGATAAGAAACCAACTTTTTAAAAAATCCTATGTTTCTATGTATAAACACAATGAAAAAAATAACTAAAACAATCATTTACAACAGCATGAAATATAGCAAGCACTTTGGAATAAAGTTAACCAGCAACAAAATACAAGACCACTCAAGAAAAAATTACTAAGCTTTATTGACAGACCTAAATAAATGAGATATGTCTTTTTGGTGTATCAGGAGACTCACTGATAGAATAAATGCAATTCGATTCAAGACACCAACATATAGGTAGGTTGGGGGGCAGTGCATATGTATGTAACTTGATAAGTTGATATTTCCAATTTATTTGCCAATGTAAAGGGGAAGGAGAGCCAAAATTCTCTTTAGGAAGATGGGAATACTTGCTCTAGTAGGTACCAGGGCTTATTATAGAGCTATATTAATTAAGACAGCATTGTTAGAACTGGGAATTACAAACAGGTCAGTGGAAGAGAAAACAGAACCCAGGAACAGATCCATGCACCAATGAAAATGTGGTTTATAACAAAGATGTCCCTACCAAGCAGAGGGGAGAAAAATTTCAATACCTTTTGCTGGAAAAAAAATGAGTATATAGGAAAATTATAAAATAGAACGTTACATCTACCTATATTTTTAAAAGGTAGATTAGAGGCTCCAAAGCTTCATAATTTGCCTTTGATATTTCAGAGATAATATAGAATTAGAATATAATGTATACGATATAATGGGTTTCTGTAAATATTGTAAAGATGTTTTTCTCTCCCATTTGTATGATTCCTCCAGACCGAAGGTCTCCATGCAAGTAAAGGATAATTGGAGAATAGATGAAGTTCTAGCCACTAGGATGGGACAAACTGATTTCATCGGTGTAGGGGAAGAGCAGCAACAATATTTGGAATGGAACACCTTAGAACCTGGAGGTGTGGCGAGTGAGGAGAACAATTCATGCTCTATTTTTTCACCTAGATCCAAAACTTCAGCCTGGCAAAATAATTATGTGGTCCATGGAGTCTATGCAGCAACTGCAGCTAACAGACTGACCCACAACCTGGTTTGTTATGCCTGTCTATACACTATGAAAACAGAAAATCTAATATAGACATAGCAGGTCCTGAACTACTTTGCTGTGCCTGATGCCATCAATAGCAGCCTCCCAATATGGAGCCTTATCATATGTATACAAATACAATCACTAGCACAACCTTGTTTCAATTCGATACAAATCTGCAAGCTTCTCTTGATGCCAGAACAGCCTTGGAATATACCATGTATGAGAATGAGACAGCTACAACTACCAGTGAGACTGCTCACCTGGCTTAATCAAACTAGTGCAATGGCTAACCAAATAAAATATAACAGCAAATCCAAAATTAGAGTGACCTCTACTTTCAGTTACGTGTTTGCTTGTGGGGAAGAGCAGACTGCTAACTCTCTTTACTGGGGAGGAGGACTGCTTTTGGCCAATTTTTATTTATTTGTTGCCAGTGACATCAAAGAATGGTAGGTCATTTTAGACTCCCTTGTATGAGTTCTAATGCATAAAAGACCTAGCAGTCCTTCCTGGAACTTACTCAGTTGACTGAGTCAGACCCCTGTGGGAATGTTTGAAATCAATACTACACATTGGCCTCATCCCATGCTTGCAGTTTTGTTATTAGTGGCCTTAATTAAATGGTAGATGAGATTTGAACAGATTTGGTCCCAATCTCTGTTAATCAGAGTGGCCAGTGGAGTAGCATATTCATGTGAAAATTCACCAGAAGCCAAGATTTTACTGTGTAGAAACAAGGGGTAGACATTTTGGGGAGATATTCTTCCATAGGTCTTTCTCTCCCCTACATGTTTGCTAACAAAAATGGAAGGCCCTGACAACTGTTTACCTCGGCCATTTTCCAGGGTTGTGTTTGTAATGAGCAACCTTGAGGGACAAAGAGCAGGCTTATTACTGCCTCCTGTAAAATCCTGGGTCTCTCAGTCTCCATCTGGACCCTCTTCCATCTGGACCCTCTTCATCAGCCCTGTGAGACTTGGGAGACAAAAGGAACTGACACAAACATGCTAATACTCATGCTTTGCTCTGCTACAAGCAATAAAGTCCTTTGTCTCTGATAAGAGTCTTGTGAGTTTGGTTTTGTTTTTTGGCCAGCATCCATGAAACAGTAACAGGTGAATTTATTAGGTTGTAAGTAGGATAAAATTAAATCTCAGACCTAACAGTTACATCATCATCATTGCTATTATAAAAGTATATAGTCAATGAAAACATAAAAGCTTCATTTTCTTGGAAGAGTCAGGGGAGATTTCTCTGGAAGACTGTTAAATTTCTAAAGGATGACATATGTCATTGTGTCTGAGCTTCCCACACACAGAGCACAATTCTTGACCCTGAGGTCAATAATTCATGTTGTATAAGTGAAAATGTACTAGCCGGTATCAGTTCAAAATTAAACAAAAATCTAAATACAGAATTGAACATAAGAAATGTCCACAACACAGAATGTGATTTTATTAGATTACAAGCTCCTTAAGAACATAGTATTTTACAGATAGAAGATAATTAGTAAAAATCTTCAATTTAATAAAAAATTAATTCAAAGACAAGTGGACTATCTGACGAATGATAGAACATGGAAGACCCAAACCAGGTACCACTTGGGTACTAAGCATCTGTCCAAAGTACTAAAGGGGACACAAAGAAATGTGAAATATGGCTTCTATAGTAAAGAACATGCAGTACATTGATCCACTTATTTGAAATTTAGATTCTTTTTTTCTGAGAGTAACTTACCTTCTAGCCCCATTTAGTTTGTATCCTCTCTCCATACACTAATTATCTTCTAGCTATACTAGCTACCAAATAGGCATCATTTTCTTAAAGGAAAACTATGAACTCACCCAAGCCTCTGAATGTTACAGTTTGGATATCTCAAAGCGTCACATAGAATTTTCACTCCATCATCCTGCAAATTGTTGTTCCCAAGGTCCAGGCTCCTCAGGTTTGGGTTGTATACAATAACAGAAGCCAGATCCAGACAACATGCATTAGTGAGAACACAGCCCATCAATCTGTAAGAATTACAATAGGAAAAGTGAATCCTTCCGTTGTGAGGCTTAATAAGTTTCCTCCTAGGAGATACGCCCAGGTATTTGAACCTCTTTTCTATCTACAATCCGGGACATACATGGGAGAGTCTAATTTATCAGTAAAAACAGATGGGATTTCTTAATGAGCAGAAGAAACCAGCAGGTAAAACTGTTGTCTTCCACAAACAGGTTGTTATCTACAGAGCTTTAAAAATCAAGGGTATAAACATTTATTTTTACCAATACTTAAAAAAAATAAATATAAGCTTTCCCAAGGAACCAATAGATCTCTGTGCTTTCAGTTTTTAATATATCTTTAAGTGAAAAAAGTTTCCTGGAATCCATCTCAAAGTATTATCTTCAAAGAAGAAAGCTACATATAAAAAGATATTTATTCCAGGTCCTTTGCGTGGTATTCAAGAGCACTCACAATCTGACCTCAAGCTTTCTCTTTCCATACTTTGTCCCCACAGTATTTTCTAACCACGCACATGAATTTTTCTCCAACTAAACCATATTTATTGTTGTTTCTCTTCTATTCTCTCTCCTTTCCCTCTGTTTAGCATATCCCCACATAACAGAATCTTCGTCATTTTTCTAGCCTAAAGTAACTCTGTCTCCACTGAGAAGTCCCAACCTTAATCCCTGAGACTGTTGTCATATCCTTATAACAATGTATGGAATATATTGTAATTTGCTTTATATTTATTTCCCTGTAATCAGCATTTTATGTTATTTGGGGACAAAAGCATCACCTCAGTGACTTTTAGTTTCCTTAGCATCTAGTTCATATTGGTTGAAAATATTGGTTAAGAGAATTGACATGGTCTGCATAGAGGCTTTGGAAGGTAACTAAGCAAGTACAGCTTTGTTTACAGAATTGCTAAGGAGAGAAAGTTGGCTAGCAAAGACCTTGAGTATATAGGTCACTTAGAAATTGTATCTCTGTAGTTAAATGAAGACATTGGATTTAACAACATCCATTAAGTAAATCTTTGTCTTCCAGTTGAATAATGATGAACGAAATTCCAGAGAATCAGAGAATCACAAAATAACCCATATCATCTACACTTTCCTAAAGTAAGTAAAGGTATTGATTGGACCCTATGGTGTAATTGCCTTTGTGTTTAGAGTTGTCACATTAAACTATTAAACTCATTTGGAAGTTTAGTTATCATGAGCCAGTCTGGTCAAGACAAATACTTCTTGGTCTACCAAAGAGCTTGACTTTACAGATCTGAAAAACTATGCTGGGGTTAGACCCTTAATGACTCACAAAAGTTACTGGTCACTTGGGAGGCCCTGGTAGGAAAGGGAGCTGAGATTGCTAAGTGATGCCTCTGTCTTGATTCATGCCAGCCAAAGTATTTATGCAATGAAATACAAAATACCATACAGTCATTAAAATAATCAAGAAGATAATTTGAAATAAGTATTTAAATGTATTTCTTTTTTATTCTCAGCATGCACACCTTGATAAATGTATTTCTGAAATACTGTCAAGTGAAAAGGAAACCCCAAATCATATCCATACAGCAATCAAAATTATGTATACACATGCAATTCATATGTATGTATACCTGCTCACAGACTGAGAAAACATAATATTAATGAAAATAGTTGGAGTTTAAAAATGTGTAGGACATTGTTAAAAATCCCCTTTCCATTTATTTGAAAGTTTACTTAATTATAACCTGAGTTTAAATATAAATCTAAAAGAAAGAGTAGTAGATCACAATTTCAACTTCATGGATAAAAGTAGAGGACACACAGTAGATTCACTGGGGCACAACCAAGGAAAGAATAAAATGGCTACTGTTCAGCAGTGGAATGTAGGATGTTGTAAAAATCCCCTTCCCAATTTCTTTGGAAGTTGACCTAATTATAAACCTGAGTTTAAATATAAATCTAAGAGAAAAACTAGTAGAGAACAATTTCAGCTTCTGGATTAAAAGTAGAAGACACACAGTAGATTCACTGGGGCACAACCAAGGAAAGAATAAAATGGTCACTGTTCAGCCTGATGCCTCTGGTCCTTATTACCTGAGGAAAGTTTATTAGAATTACTATGGTAATTATTTTTACAAATCTGATGAGCAGACTTCCCCAGCTTGTCTCAGGCAGAAGAGAGAGGGAAAATCAGCTGTATATTCTTTTCTCTGACAGATACTCGGTTCTCAGCCTTTCTTTCAGTATCTCCCAGACACTGTTGTTGAAACTACACAAAAGGAAAGCAACAGAAAACCTACTCCAAGTCCTGAAGATTACAGCTTGGATGCCGAAAGACATCACACAGAAGCTTCATTCCATTGTCTTGTAGCCAGTTTGATCCTAGATCCAGATGCGTCAGGCTCTTGTTGTGTAGAAGGGAAGTTGACAGATATTCACTGCTAAGTGAAGTGAAATGGCAATGCCTCAGCCTACAGGAAGGACAATGTGAAGAAAGATGGAATTACTGCAGTACTGTCCAGAGATTTCTCTCTTTGAAAAGATTTCATGATTTGATCCCTTATCTATTTGTCAACATTCCATTTCAGATGAAACACCCTCACTGTCAGCCTGTCTCACTTGGGAAACAGATTTACATCAAATTGGGCTACAAAGTAGACTCATATTCTTCAGCATTTTTCTTACAATAAATCAAATGCTAATCTCATTACATTACACATATACATAGTACTCTACTGCAGAAGTATCTCCATGGACTAGAAGAACAGACAGATGGAGTAGAATAAGAGTAGTCATAATAAAGTAAGTACTCTTTGTACGTAATAGAAGTGGCATTTTCAAACAGTAAGGAAAATCCGTATTATGCCATTATTGCTTTTGTACAATAGATCTGATATGTGGGGAAAAATCAGTTTAAGCCTTATAACAAAATAAATCTGGAATAATTTAACATGTAAATGTTAAAAGTAAACCATAAAGAGTATGAGACGATATATGTGTATTTTTTTTAAAAAAAGAAATGTACTTCCAATTATGACAAAACTTCTTGAAGTCGTGAGGCAGAATTTGACATCACAAAAATTTTTAAACTTATCTATTCTAAAAATGACCATAAAGTTAGAAATAAAGCAACATGCTAAGAAAATTGTTTGCAATATATATAAAATAATATTGTATATGTGATATTAATAACTATAATATATAACATATATAATAGAAAACATCAGGAAAAAACAGCCTATGAAGAGGAAATTCCTAAATATAAAAGATCAAAACAACTTGAAAAGATGCTCAACATTTAAATTACTTTAAAAGTTACTTTTCAACTTTTTAATTAATACAGGTCAAAAAGATTATAGATGTCCAATGAGGGTGTTAAAGTGCAGGTCCCTAGACTGCTGCCGGAAATATAAACAATCTATCTGGAAGGCAACTTAACCATATTTGATCAAATTAAAACCTTGGCTTCAGTTTTCTGCAATATTTGTTGACCATTTAACTGAAATGTTCTAAGAAGTGTCATATTGACAATATATATAACAGACAACAATGAGTGAACACATAGATCTTTCTTTTGTACCCAGATTTCTAAAGGATAAATGACAGTCTATGAGAAAATAAACTCCATGAAAAGCTAAAAAAAAAAAAAAAAAAAAAAAAGAAAATTATCTAACAAAAATGAACAGAATAATCACAATGTGATTCAGACATACAACAGAGTGCTATATTTCTGTTCTGAGCTCAGATTCTAGAGTAGGATAGGTGGTAGGCTTTAGTTCTGAATTCATCATTTTCTTGTGAGATATTAAACAAGGTGTATTATCTTCCTATGGCTCACATTCCTCATCTGTAGAGGGAGGCCCCTCAAAATAGGGTGGCCAATTTGACAGCATTAGATACTATTTTGCACAATAAGCATGTTTAACACAAGATCCAGGGTAGAGTTAGGACACAATAAATGTCAATTATTAATATCATTTTCACCCTCTTCTTCATTAAGGGTAACAGGGAAAAAGCAAGGAACAGAATGTGTTCATAACATTTTACTATTTTAAACATATTTCAAAATGTACAATATATATTAAGGATAAAACTTGAAGACACTTACACAAGGCTCTGCAGAGTACACTGTGCATGTTGCAGGGCATCACTCATAAGCTTTACTCCACCATCTCCTAAGACATTGTCTGCCAAGCACAAATGTGTCAGTCTTTTATTGCTGATGAGAGCCAAAGAAAGATCCTCACAGCCAGCCTCTGTGAGACCACAGCTTTCTAAGCTGAAAAAGAAACAGAGATGAGAAGGGATCCGTCAATTCCCAAAGCTCATGCTTCTCCTCTCCTTCACAGGGAAATCAGTGGTGCTTGTAACCCCCATATCTTGACTATAAAATTAACCTCAACAAACCTATTTAAATTATGAATTCCATTGCAGCTGTTTGCAGGATATAAAACATGGAAGGGGAGAGGGGAAGCTTAGAAAAGAATGAAAGTAAAGAGCTCAATCAGAAAAAAAGATAGGTCTAAAAGTGAAGTAAAAGAGAGGGAAGTAGAAGAAGAGAAGGGGATACATGTAGAGCTTATTCAGGATTGACAAATGAGTCAGTTAGTGTCAAGACCCAAGCAGTTCCCCCATCAGATCATAATTAAGCTACACAGAACCAAGCAAAATGACTCTACAGAAAACAAAACAGAAACACTCACGACAGTCTCTCTAGATAACACTTTGGATGTCTTAAGGCCTCACACAAAAGCTGTACTCCATCGTCCAACAGATTATTGGTTGACAGATTCAGAAATATCAGGCTCTGGCTTCTGATGAGAACATTAGATATACTTAGACAACAAAATACAGTTAGGTTGCAGGATTCCAACCTGGAAAACAACACAGAAAGACAAGAATGACCATTCCTTAGAGAAGTAGTACAACCAACACTCACCGAGCCCAAAGGTAGGAAGTTTCCTAATCTTTGGGATCTTGCCTGAAAATCCAACTTCTCTACACGGAAAAAAGTTGTTTAACTAAAGCATAAGGCTCTGACAGAGTTAAGGAGGGAAGGGAAAGAGATTGTTTATCACATTCCCACCCTCTTAATTCCCTATAAAAATATATTTGAGAGCATTCAAAAATATCTTTAAATGATAATAGTTTTTAGTCTGGGAGGAATTTCCTCTAACTACAACTTGGAAGATATGGCTTGAAAGATGAGTGTATTCTTCTATACTCTGACTTCTGAAACAGAACAGAAATAGATAGGAAGTTGGGAGCAAAAGCTGTGTCTCCCGTGAGCTCATTTATCCATGAGCCCATGTTTTCTGAGGAATCCAGTCCTTAAGAGTGAAAAACAATACGTAAATCATAAATAAAACAAAACTATTTCTAAAGATTAAGAGAAACAGAAAAAGCACATGTAGAGAGACTCATATTTAGAGACAACTTGTGCCTTGTACATGGTTGGGAGTAATACTAACCCATTGTAATGAGTCAGGCAGCAGCAGCAGCATTTCTGATATTTGGAATTTCTCTGGGTATTCCCTTTAATCAAGGACTTACCAACTTGAGTCACTCAAGAATTGTTTCTTTTCATCAAAATCAGGATATATAGAGGAAGGAACAGGAGAAGCTTCCTCCTAAGCCCAGAATTAGATCTTAATGGATGACCTAGAACATAGCCTAAGGCTGAAAAAGCTCAGCTTGCCCAAAAACCACAATTACTTTTGCACCAACCCATAACTAATAATCACCTTAAGTTAAAAACAGGCAATAGTACTTGGAAGTTTCTGGACATAAATGTACAGAAAGAAAAATGAAAGAAAATATATACCACTTATGAAGCAAAAATTGTACCAAAAACATTTTTAAAAGTTTCTAGACACAGAGTAAGATGGCCAAATAGGAACAGCTCCAGTCTCCAACTCCCAGCGCGAGTGACACAGAACACAGGTGATTTCTGCATTTTCAACTGAGGTACTGGGTTCATCTCACTAGGGAGTGCAGGACAGTCCATGCTGTTCAGCTGCTGCAGCCTGACCAGCGAGAGCTGAAGCAGGGCGAGGCATTGCCTCACCTGGGAAGCGCAAGGGGGAAGGGAATCCCTTTTCCTAGCCAGGGGAACTGAGACACACAACACCTGGAAAATCGGGTAACTCCCACCCCAATACTGTGCTCTACCAAGGATCTTAGCAAACGGACACACCAGGAGATTATATCCCACACCTGGCCAAGAGGGTCCCACCCCCACGGAGACTCCCTCATTGCTAGCACAGCAGTCTGCCATCTAACTGCAAGGCAGCAGCGAGGCTGGGGGAGGGGCACCCGCCATTGCTGAGGCTTAAGTAGATAAAGCCACTGGGAAGCTCGAACTGGGTGGAGCTCACAGCAGCTCAAGGAGTCCTGCCTGTCTCTGTAGACTCCACCTCTGGGGACAGGGCACAGCTAAACAACAACAACAATAAAAAAAAAAGCAGCTGAAACCTCTGCAGACACAAACAACTCTGTCTGACAGCTTTGAAGAGAGCAGTGATCTCCCAACATGGAGGTTGAGATCTGAGAATGGACAGACTGCCTGCTTAAGTGGGTCCCTGACCCCTGAGTAGCCTAACTGGGAGACATCCCCCACTAGGGGCAGACCGACACCCCACACCTCACATGGTGGAGTACACCCCTGAGAGGAAACTTCCAAAGCAAGAATCAGACAGGTACGCTCGCTGTTCAGCAATATTCTATCTTCTGCAGCCTCTGCTGCTGATACCCAGGCAAACAGGGTCTGGAGTGGACCTCAAGCAATCTCCAACAGACGTACAGCTGAGGGTCCTGACTGTTACAAGGAAAACTATCAAACAGGAAGGACACCTACACCAAAACCCCATCAGTACGTCACCAACATCAAAGACCAGAGGCAGATAAAACCACAAAGATGGGGAAAAAGCAGGGCAGAAAACCTGGAAATTCAAAAAATAAGAGTGCATCTCCCCCTGCAAAGGAACGCAGCTCATCGCCAGCAATGGATCAAAGCTGGACGGAGAATGACTTTGACGAGATGAGAGAAGAAGCCTCCAGTCCATCAAACTTCTCAGAGCTAAAGGAGGAATTATGTACCCAGCGCAAAGAAACTAAAAATCTTGAAAAAAGAGTGGAAGAATTGATAACTAGAATAATTAATGCAGAGAAGGCCATAAACGAACTGACAGAGATGAAAACCATGACACAAGAAATACGTGACAAATGCACAAGCTTCAGTAACCGACTCGATCAACTGGAAGAAAGAGGATCGGAGATTGAATATCATTCTTATACACCAGTAACAGACAAACAGAGAGCCAAATCATGAATGAACTTCCATTCACAATTGCTTCAAAGAGAATAAAATACCTAGGAATCCAACTTACAAGGGATGTAAAGGACCTCTTCAAGGAGAACTACAAACCACTGCTCAGTGAAATCAAAGAGGACACAAACAAATGGAAGAACACACCATGCTCATGGATAGGAAGAATCAATATCATGAAAATGGCCATACTGCCCAAGGTAATTTATAGATTCAGTGCCATCCCCATCAAGCTACCAATGAGGTTCTTCACAGAATTGGAAAAAACTGCTTTAAAGTTCATATGGAACCAAAAAAGACCCCGCATTGCCAAGACAATCCTAAGTCAAAAGAACAAAGCTGGAGGCATCATGCTGCCTGACTTCAAACTATACTACAAGGCTACAGTAACCAAAACAGCATGGTACTGCTACCAAAACAGAGATATAGACCAATGGAACAGAACAGAGTCCTCAGAAATAATACCACACATCTACAGCCATCTGATCTTTGACAAACCTCAGAAAAACAAGAAATGGGGAAAGGATTCTCTATTTAATAAATGGTGCTGGGAAAATTGGCTAGCCATAAATAGAAAGCTGAAACTGGATCCTTTCCTTACTCCTTATACGAAAATTAATTCAAGATGGATTAGAGACTTAAATGTTAGACCTAATACCATAAAAACCCTAGAAGAAAACCTAGGTAATACCATTCAGGACATAGGCATGGGCAAGGACTTCATGTCTAAAACACCAAAAGCAACGGCAACAAAAGCCAAAATTGACAAATGGGATCTAATTAAACTAAAGAGCTTCTGCACAGCAAAAGAAACTACCATCAGAGTGAACAGGCAACCTACAGAATGGGAGAAAATTTTTGCAATCTACTCATCTGACAAAGGGCTAATATCCAGAACCTACAAAGAACTCAAATTTACAAGAAAAAAACAAACAACCCCATCAAAAAGTAGGCAAAGGATATGAACAGACACTTCTCAAAAGAAGACATTCATACATCCAACAGACACATGAAAAAATGCTCATCATCACTTGCCATCAGAGAAATGCAAATCAAAACCACAATGAGATACCATCTCACACCAGTTAGAATGGCGATCATTAAAAAGTCAGGAAACAACAGGTGCTGGAGAGGATGTGGAGAAATAGGAACACTTTTACACTGTTGGTGGGATTGTAAACTAGTTCAACCATTATGGAAAACAGTATGGTGATTCCTCAAGGATCTAGAACTAGAAGTACCATATGACCCAGCCATCCCATTATATACCCAAAGGATTATAAATCATGCTGCTATAAAGACACATGCACATGTATGTTTATTGCGGCACTATTCACAATAGCAAAGACTTGGAATCAACCCAAATGTCCATCAGTGACAGACTGGATGAAGAAAATGTGGCACATATACACCATGGAATACTATGCAGCCATAAAAAAGGATGAGTTTGTGTCCTTTGTAGGGACATGGATGCAGCTGGAATCCATCATTCTTAGCAAACTATCACAAGAACAGAAAACCAAACACCGCATGTTCTCACTCATAGGTGGGAACTGAACAATGAGATCACTTGGACTCGGGAAGGGGAATATCATACACCGGGGCCTATCATGGGGAGGGGGGAGGGGGGAGGGATTGCATTGGGAGTTACACCTGATGTAAATGATGAGTTGATGGGTGCTGATGAGTTGATGGGTGCAGCACGCCTACATGGCACAAGTATACATATGTAACAAACCTGCACGTTATGCACATGTACCCTAGAACTTAAAGTATAATAATAAAAAACAAAACAAAACAAAACAAAAAGTTTCTAACTGTAGATACAATTATTAAATAGTTGGTAGTTCATTTTCTGTTATCCTTCCCATGTTATGAGTTTCTTGAGATTTTTTTTTTTGTATTAGTGGTAATAGAATTTCAGCTATGGGACTGCCTAACTCTTTATGTATGAAATATTAGCCTCATTAAAACAAAATGTTCCCTCTTTCCCCTGCAGCTGCAAAGAAAAGCAGAGAGTATTATAAATCAGAAAAGCTTTTATAAGGATAATTTTGTTTTATTGTAATAATGAAATCTTATAAGAGACCTGGACTTTAGAAATTATTGCTATGCCTTGTGAAAACAACCCTTACCTACTATTAAGTCTGTACTTTTTATCAGTTGTCTTACTTTGTGTCACTGGTGTAATATTCACATTGATATTTCTGAATTCCTAAATTTTACAAATATTGAAAAGATTTTTTCAAATCAGAAAAAAAATCATTAACACTCTCCTCTCACATGTATAAGGTAATAAAAAATATAACCCTTTCCTAATTTTCTAGAGTTTGGAGGTTTTTTCTCACCTGTATTAATATGTAACATCAATCACCAGTGATTCAATCAAAAGGGAAGCCAAAAGCTGAGGATTATGGCTCCAAACTGACCCCTAAATATAAGCCAGCAAAATGGGAGACAAATTAGCTTATCACTTATATTTAGGTCCTTCTTAGGAGCCTGTACAACTTCCTCTTAATAGTGCTACCAAAATGACACCCTTGGCTAAAAATTTCCAAAGCCCAAAGCTCCTTAAAAGTAAGCAAGTTATGAATGTTTTTGTTGTCCTTATTGCTTGCTGTCTGTAGCACTGACTGGCTGTTATTGGGTATAGGTCCGTAAGATGGTACGGATGCTGTCGACTTAGAGAACCCATGTTCCATCTACCTGGAATATGCTCTTGGTTTGAGAGTTGGCCAGGGTAGGATTTTAAATGATGCAAGACACTGGAGCTTTCTTTATGAGTTGAGCCCTTTTGGAGTAAATTCTCCTGTCCTGCTAGCAAACAAGAATCAGAAAACTGCCATTACCTGAAAAAGGGGCCATTCCTCAGTAAAGAGGAACTGCTACTCCTGAAGATGAACTCCCAGGAACTCAGAGAAGCCATGTAAATGTATTTTTCCCTTCTGAAAATGTTTGCTGTGTAATTTCCAGGTTGCTCAAGAACTTCATAATTTATTTTTGTTTTTTGAGTATGAGATTATTTTTCTGATATGTATTAGAAATTAAGAGATAACAGGAGAGTTGTTGCTGAAGCTATATGGTTTCAGGACCTGTTTGTTTCTAAGGATCAATATAAATGTACTGCAGGTGACAGAGGAATGATATTTCCAAGAGAAGGACCATTTCCACTAACAGGATAGGCTTCATGGGCCTATTCTAAATCAAGGTGAATCATTAGATAAACTGATTGGCTCTGTAATTTGAGATTCTGATTTTACCACAATGAGAAATAAAAATACAACATGCAGAGATAAACCTACACATCTACAGTAGAGTCGTTTTTGACAAAGGTGCCAAGAACATACATGGCAGAAAGGACAGTCTCTTTAGTAAATGGTGCTGGGAAAACTGGATATTCATATGTAAAAGAAGGACACTAGACTTCTATCTATCAACATATACAAAAATCAAACCAAAATAGATTAAAGACTTCAATCTAAGACTTCAAACTATTTAACTATTAAAATAAAACATAGGGGAAATGCTCCAGGACATTGGATTGGTCAATGATTTCTTCAGTAATACCCCACAAGCATAGGCAACCAAAGCAAAAATGGACAAATGGGATAATATCAGGTTAAAAAGCTTCTGCACAGCAAAAGAAACAACCAACAAAGTGAACGGACAACCCACAAAATGGAAGAAAATATGTGCAAACTACCCATTTGACAAAGGGTTAATAACGAGAATATATTATACAAGGAGCTCAAACAACACTACAGGAAAAAAATCTAATTATCCAATTAAAAATGCGCAAAAGATCTGAATCGACATTTCTCAAAAGAAGTCATACAAATGGCAAATGCGAAGGTGCTCACCATCATTAATCATCAGAGAAATGTAAATCAAAACTACAACAAGAAATTACTTCACTCCAGTAAAAATGACCTATCCAAAAGTCAGTCAATAACAAATACTGGTGAGGTTGTGGAGAAAAGGGAACCCTCTTACACTGTTAGTAGCAGTGCAAATTGACACAGCTATTAAGGAGAACAATTTGGAGGTTCCTCAAAAAAAAAAAAAAAACTAGAGCTACCGTATGATCCAACAATTCCACTGTGGAGTATATACCCAAAAGAAAGAAAATCAGTGTATTGGAGAGATATCTGCACTCCCACGTTTACTGCAGCACTATTCACAATAGCCAAGATTTGGAAGCAACCTAAATGTCCATGAAAAGTTGAATGGATAAAGAAAATGTGGTACATATACACAATGGAGTACTATTCAGCCATAAAAAAGAATGAGATACTGTCATTTGCAACAACATGGATAGAACTGAAGATCATTATATTAAGCAAAATAAGCCAGGCACAGAAAGACAAACTTTCCATGTTCTTATTTGTGGGAGTGAAAAATGAAAATAATTGAACTCATGGAGACAGAGAGTAGAATGGTGGTTATTAGAGGCTAGGAAGGGTAGTGGGGGAAAGAGGGGAAGAGAGGATGGTTAATGGGTACAAAAAATAGTTAGAAATAATGAATAAGACTGAGTATTTGCTAGGACAACAGGGTGACTATAGTAAAAAATAATTGTACATTTTAAAATAACTAAAAGAGTATACTTGGATTATTTAATACAAAGGATAAATGCTTGAGGTGATAGATACCCCATTTACCTTGATGTGATTATTATGCATTGCATGCTTGCATCAAAATATTGCATGTGACCCATAAGTATACACACCTACTATGTATCTACAAAAATTGAAAATACAAAAGTGAAAGTAAAAAAATGCAAAATCCTCTCAGAAAAAAATACAAATGATAGCTTTTGAGATCACAAAATGTTCTACATTTCTTTAATGAGAAATCTAAATTAAAGCATTTCCTAAGTATCCTACAATTCTCCTGTAGACATATTACTTACACTTATATTTTAAAGTGTATATATATATAGCTCTCTATATATAACTATAACTATAGATATAGATATAGATATGAGTTAAATGAGTTAAATAAATGACCAGCATCTTTATAAACCAGAAGCTTATAAATCTGGGAATCAGCCAAGATTATAAACATTTTATACTATCTGGGTCAAGTGGTCAAGTTTTGAGGTATCGCATTGTTTGGCTATATTGTTAGTTATCAACAGTGGTTATATTATTCCTAATATTAACTTAAATACAGTTTCCAAACTTACTGATTTTGAAATGTTGAAGTAATATAGTATTTTAAAGATTAGTTCACAGTTTATCTAAATGTTTCTAGAGAGGTTTAATTTCAAAGTGGGAAAATAAATTACTGTCTTACCACACAATTTGTTCTTCATATTAAAATAAAGACAGCAAAAATCAATATATTGCCTTATAATCCATATTATTTCTGTTCAAAAAGTTATGATCTCAACCTTTAAAGGATATTTCACTTAAACTTTATTTGGTATGATTATGAAGCTGTGTATACTATATATATCATGGTTTATTAATGAATAAAAGAAACATTTTGAATGGAGAAGAAGACTGGTAGTTTAATCTCTGCTTGCTGTGTAGTCTGCCCAGGTGGCAGAACCTTGGTTTTAAAGTGTGTATTCTCATTTCTCCAAATTCTGTTTACATTTATGATGACTCATTAGACCCTTCATGATTATAAACAACTGTAATGAGTCACAGAGGTTCCTCACTCCCGAAAAAGCAAAAATTTCTATTGGTCCATATGCTATCTACCTGTTAAGTAATATTTCACGCTAGTTGATAATGAGACACAGCTGTGGATATTTGCCATTCTCAGGCAAGTTCCTCTTAGCCAGCTTATTTTTTTTTCTTTCTTCCTTCTTTTTGACATTTTTTAACACAGAGTCTTGCTCTGTTGCCCAGACTGGAGTGCGGTGGTGCCATCTTGGCTCACTACAACTTCCACCTCCCAGGTTTCAAGCAATTCTCCTGTCTCAGCCTCCTGAGTAGCTGGGATTACAGGTGTGCATCATCATGACCGGCTAGTTTTTATATTTTTAGTAGAGATGGAGTTTTGCCATGTTGGCCAGGCTGGTCTTGAACTCCTAGCCTCAAGTGATCCAGAGTGGCCAGCCTCCCAAAATGCTGGGATTACAGGCGTGAGACACCACACCTGGCCTTATCTAACTCTTCTAGATGCCCCCTTTCTGAAATATTAGTCTTCTAATTCAAAGTCTATGAAGATATAGAGAGTGCTCTGCATTTATATGCCATTTTGGTACCCTTCAGGTGGCTGTGCTGTGGAAGCAACAATCGTTCCCTTACCTTGCTTACGAAGTCCCAGTGGCAGAGCATATGCAAACT
The DNA here is from genome assembly GCF_008728515.1 of Papio anubis. Classification (NCBI taxonomy): domain Eukaryota; kingdom Metazoa; phylum Chordata; class Mammalia; order Primates; family Cercopithecidae; genus Papio; species Papio anubis. The sequence continues at coordinate 66,342,572 of NC_044987.1, read as the reverse complement.
AAGAAGAGATTCTGGTCACAATTAGAAATTATTGGACTATGCCAAGGTTTCTGTTTTTGTTTTTGGCCTCTCCTTGCTCAGCAAATTTTAAGAACTCACCTTAAAGCATATTTTAAGACCCATTATAAGGCCTATACTGTGGAAAAATCTATCAAGACAAAGAGAATAGATCTTTCTCCTTTTCTTGAGGGAAGCCTTTGGTAAATATTATAGTAAGGTATTCTCATGAAAATTAGTGATTATGGGTCAGGTGCGGTGGCTCACACCTGTAATCCCAACACTTCCGGAGGCCAAGGCAGGCAGATCACAAGTTCAGGAGATTGAGACCATCCTGGCCAACATGATGAAACCCCATCTCTACTAAAAATACAAAAATTAGCCGGGCGTGGTGGCGTGGGCCTGTAGTCCCAGCTACTCAGGAAGCTGAGGCAGGAGAATCGCTTGAACCCAGGAGGCAGAGGTGGAGGCTGCAGTGAGCAGAGATCACACTACTGCACTCCAGCCTGGGTGACAGAGCGAGACTCTGTCTCAAAAAAAGAAAGAAGAAAATTAGCGATTATGTATCCTTTCGGTATGTTCATGTACAGGGGCTCATGTGAGCAATTTAAAGTTTTAAAAGATATTTTATTTATAAATTAGCCAAGTTCTTTTTTTTTCTTTTTTTTTGAGACGGAGTCTCGCTCTGTCGCCCAGGCTGGAGTGCAGTGGCCGGATCTCAGCTCACTGCTAGCTCCGCCTCCCGGGTTCACGCCATTCTCCGGCCTCAGCCTCCCGAGTAGCTGGGACTACAGGCGCCCGCCACCTCGCCCGGCTAGTTTTTTGTATTTCTTAATAGAGACGGGGTTTCACCGTGTTAGCCAGGATGGTCTCGATCTCCTGACCTCGTGATCCGCCCGTCTCGGCCTCCCAAAGTGCTGGGATTACAGGCTTGAGCCACCGCACCCGGCCAAATTAGCCAAGTTCTAATAATAACTTGGGATCATATGTTGCAAGACAGGCTGGCAAAGTCCTACTGATGTATCAACACTACTGATGTATCAACACTGCTTACATCATCTAGAAACAGAGCGAGTATAACACCAAAATGCAATTCTAGAAACTTGTGCATGGTCTATACACAAACCAAACTAATGAGGACATTCATACTACCTGTGACTCTTATAACATGAGATAGGAAGCAAACAGAAAACTGGACCTTCTCCCACAGGAAATGTTAGTAAGGCCACTGATTACTCCTCAGTGGTCACCCACACTGGGGGAACATGCAGTCCCACATAATGGAGTATTAGATTATTACAAAGCTCTGATGACTTTTGCCAAAGCATTGTATTCACTGTTGCAAGGAGCCCTACTAGTTGACTCAGAAAGATGGTTTTCTATTTGAAATCCTGGCAACTTGGTCTGTATCAAGGCTTACCAGTAGACAACATTACTCAAACCTCAAATGGAAGGGACCTTATCAAGTCCCACTGGTCTGTCAAGCACCAAGCTTTTTTTGTCTTGGATCCACAGCTCCCACTGTAAGAAAACATCTTTCCTCTTTTCCTCAATTTAACAGCTTTTTGCTACTAATACATTTTATTTTTAGACATAAGAATCAGTGACATACTTCTCACCTGAGTTTCAGACCAGAGATGTAGATTACAGAAAATTCCTCATAATATCTTAAAACTACTTAGTAGGTAAAACCTTTACTCTGACCTGTCTTGCTAACAACTGAACTCAACCTATGTTTGAGAATTATCCAACAACTTTCCAGATATGCTGTAAGTGAATTCCATCTTACAAAAACTGATAAGAGTTTTAAAAATGTCAAAGAAAGTCTTATTCCAGACTTCACTTACTTTTCCTACACCTGGATTGTAATTAACTTCCTACAAATACAGATCTACTTTGGCCCTTCATGCATCAAGCTTCAGTCTTGGCCACCTTGAACTGAGTCCAGGGCTTATAAAAACTTCTAATGTAAAACTTACTGTAACTATTTGTTTTGTCTGGTTTTGTCAGAAACCTATTTCATTGCCTTTCATTGGAAAATAAAATCTTTCTTAGAACCTGTCACACAATGTGGAGAACAGTATGATTGCTAATCCTCTCGCTTTCATCAGCCAAAGAAGAGTCACCACTAAGATCAATAGTGTGTGGTAGCCAGCAAGCACCTTGAAAGAGGACCATTTCCACGCTGTTCTTTCTCAGCCTTCTGGGCTAGTCACTGAGTTGCAGTTCTAAATTGAGGGGGAGTCACCATCAAAAATCAAATAAAAGTGAGTCTGTCCCAGCACTGCCCCCAGTTACTTAAAGAACATCCCCCAGTGTGTTATTTTCTATGAGAGTTCAAAGATACAACAAATCTATTCCAGCACTTAAATATTAGAGGTGTTAAATGTTTATAAATTCTGAATCTGCTCTTATTCCCTCCACCAGCAGATTTAGGAGACACAGAGAACCACACAATGAGAAATCTTCCTGGGGAGATAGGAGGAGTGAAAGTCCTACCAGAACGAAATCAGCTTGATTCTACTGATGCTTGCTACCCCATATCATGAAAGTAGATTTAAGCCAGTCTTATGAATAGCAAATCCAGGCTGTAAGAGTCTACTTGGATAGACAAAAACCTCAATTATAAAAACAAAACAAGAGAAAACAACTCAAAGCTTACCTGAGAGTCTGTAGTTTACACTCTGGGTGTTTCAAGGCTTCACATAATGACTTTACTCCATTATCCCCTATATCACTCCCTTTTAGGTCAAGATGCATCAGATTCTGGTTATGAATCAAAGAAGTAGAGATATCCTGACAACCATCAGGGAAAGTGATACATTTCAACCTTCAGAAGAAAAACATGCAGGAGGTATTACAAAATCATTTCTCTCCTTGGTTACAGGATCTCTTTCTTTTCAATCTAATTCTTGGATATTACATGAATATTCTTTTATCTTATTTTCATCTAAAACAATTGGGTTATAACTTCAATTTCTATTTATGTCCTGATAATTGACACTCCCAAGGTTTTTTTACCTTAAGGCAAAAGAAGGTGATAACATCATGAAAAGCAGAAGAGGAGCCTCTTAAACTTGTAATCCCAGGAATGACTATCAAAAATTATCAGGGCCATTCCAAGTACTAAAATAACATTAATTCACAATAGCCAAATCTTTAAATAATCCAAGGTTAATTCACAATTAGCATCAACTGTTTGATGTGCAGTAATAACAAAACACTGTTGCAAAACATACTATGTCATCTTGGGGACTTTGCTAGTTGTAGGAGGCAGGTGTACAGAGGCAGCCCAAGCAAAATAATGAAGTTAAATCTGCCATTTTTTGTCCTACTTTCTACCTGCTAACTCAGTCAATGTCAGATATTTCTGATGCTTCTATAGTATCTCTGCTAGTCCCCAATGCCCTTCTGTTCACTGTCCAAAACCTTGCTTTGTAACACCACCTTTCCTCCCTTCTGCCCACCACCCACCCTCACTCCCCTTACCCCAGGCAAGTACACACAGGAAAATAAAGATTTTACCCATTTACAGCACTAACCATCCTCATCTAGTAAAAGTGCCTAAGGCACTCAGTAAATATAAATGGCACCATCTCACTTATTAGGGAAAAGAGACCACAGTAAGACCACATTAAGGTGGCAGACAGAGAACAGTCATCATGGCATCCTCCCACTGATGCAACCCTCCCATTCTAAGAAAGGAAGTCAATTAACCCAGAAGGGATTGGCTATGGTGAAGATCTGAATTGATGACATCCTGTGAAGGGACAATATGGGGTAAATGTTTAGGGATGAGTGGAAAGGACTTCCAGGAACCCCTTAATCATAACATACATCTAGTTGCCTTACTACATCTATATGGAAGACCAGACCTACTCTAGATGCTTGAAATCCAAGGTCAGAACTCACTAAAAACACTGAGATTGGGAGGAAAATATTTGATGAGAAGCCTGTCCCCACCCCCCGCCCAAAATAACATCTATTTTTAGTACTAATGGAAACAAAGATCTATCATTTGTTCAGCATTCAGTTCATACCAAACGACAAATGTACCTTGCACACATTTACAGACACAAAATACAGAGGAGATTAGGATCAGTTTCAGCTCCTAGTGGAGTCCTTACAGAAAAGGGTAAGAGATATGTGAACATTCAACGTTTTAAAGTGATTGAGTATCTAGAATCAAATTAAGATAAAATTTTAAAAAGACTGACAGCAGCAAATGTTGGCAAAGATTACCCTTATTCTTAATAGGTTAAAAACTGGAAACCGCCAGGGGTCTTTTAACAAGAGAATGAATAAACAAATTATAGTATTGTTATACAATGGAATACTAATCAGCAGTAAAAAAGAAACTACTGAAAGTTGCAACAACATGGATAAATTTTAGAAGATGTTTTGTTGAGCACAAGAAGATGGATACAGCCAGGTGTGGTGACTCATGCCTGTAATCCCAGCATTTTAGGAGGCCAAGGTGGGCAGATCACTTGAGGTCAGAAGTTCGAGACCAGCTTGGCCAAGATGGTGAAACCCCGTCTCTACTAAAAATACAAAAATTAGCCAGGTGTGGTGGCACGTGCCTGTAGTCCCACCTGCTCGGGAGGCTGAGGCAGGAGACTGGCTTGAACCTGGGAGGCGGAGGTTGCAGTGAGCCAAGATTGCACCACTATACTCCAGCCTGGCAACAGAGCAAGACTGTCACAAAAAAAAAAAAAGAGAAAAGAAAAAGAAAGAAGATAAATTAAAAAAAAAAATACATGCTGTGGAATCAATCAAAATGATTCCAAAAAGACACAAATTATTGTCTCTGGGACTGGATGGGGTGAGAAAATTGAACAGAAAGGGATAGGCTGGGCATTGCGGCTCATGCCTGTAATCCCAGCACTTTAGGAGGCTGAGGCAGGAGGATCTCCTCAGCCCAGAAGTTTCAGACCAGCCTGGGCAACACAATGAGATCCTAGCTCTATGAAATAAAATTTAAAAAAAAAATCGCCTGGCATGGTGGTACATGCCTGTAATCCCAGTTACTTGGGAGGCTGAGGTGGCAGGATTGCTTGAGCCCAGGAGTTCCAACTGCGATGGCATTGTTGCATTCCAGTCTGGGCAACAGAGTAAGATCCTGTCTCAAGAAAAAAAAAAGAAAAGGGGTATAAGGGAACTTTCTGAGATAAATGAAAATATTTTCTATCGTTTTGGATGTGTTGATTACAAAGATGTTTACATTTGTCAAAACTCAACAAACTGAACATTATTTGTGTACTTTATTAAACGCAAATTTTTCCTCAACAGAAAAAATTTAAGAAGATAGTAAGTTCCAGAACATGTCCTTGAAAGTGCATTGGTGACCTGCCTAGAATGTTTTAGCTCTGTGCTCTTCACTTAGAAAGTTCCTAATCAAGCCTGAAAAAACCATGTAAACAGTTCCTATGCCCTGTGGAATCACTCTGAGAACAAGTTAGTAATGATCTCATGTCCCCAGAGGATTCTGTTGTTCCTGTTTGAGTATTTTACACAGTGGCTTGTAAGTATTTGCTAGCATTGGCTTCCCCTAACGAGTATGAGTGGAAGGTGGAACACAGAAAGAAATTAGAATTACTCCATTAAATTTTCTCATACCAGACTTACAGTAGCTTTTGTAGTTTACAGTTTGGGTGCCTTAGTTCTTGATGCAGGATATTCATTGCTGATTTATCAAGGTTGCTATGGCACAGGTCCAGTTCTCTCAAATGTTCATTTGTATGAAGCACAGAACAGAGATCTTGCCACCAGTGAGTAATGTGATCACCATCCCTTTGCATAAATAATTAAAAAAAGAAAAACAATGCTGATTTTATTTCAGCCTAGGCAACTCTCAGAAGATAGTATTGGGGTAAAAGTGTATTTTGGAAAGGCAAGAGCATACAGTGCAGCTCCACCATGGGCACAGTCCATAAGGAAGTCTTCCTCTGGGCACTCTAGAGGCCTTATTTGTCCAACAGCTCTCCCACTTCCCATCCACTCCCCTCAACACACACAAAATAAAAACCAGAGAGGCTTTACTTTAGATGAAGCAACTCAGGAGGGATAAGAGAGAAGTATTCAAATACTTGAAGAGCCAATATCAAAAAGAAAAATAAAATTCGGTCACAAAGAATATGATTAGGATTAGTGGGTAGACATTAGGTGTAAAGTGGTGTAGATTAAAAACCACAGGCCTGAGACCCAGGTCTACCACTTACTAGCCATATTATTTTAAGAGAGTTGCATCAATTCTTTAAGTTACAAGTTTTCATCATCTATAAAATGGAAATGTTATCTCCTTTCACAGAGTTGTGGAAATTTAATAGTGCATTTTAAAGGGTACACAAAAGCACACTGTAAACTTTAAATACTTTATGATTTAATTAGAAATATTGTCAATAAACTCATGAACAAATAAAGGGTGATAAAACAGGGGACAACCTGGTGATTATAAGCTCAACAATGGAGCAGCTCTGAGTCCCAATTCAGCTCGGCCACTCACCAAACTGAGTTATTCTGGAAAATTTACTAACCCATGTGAGCCTCGGCTTCATCATCTTGATAAATGAAGATAACAGTATCTATTTTTTAGGATTACTGTGAAGATTCAATAAGGCAATATATAGAAAATGCTTAGCAAATGTCTCATGCTGTAAGTGTTCCTAGTAATCAGTAACTGTTACATACATATATATGTATATATTAAGTATAATATACATTAAACTATATAAAAGTCTAGTATGTTGCCTTATATATAATAGCTACTCAATAAATATTCATTCCCATATCTTAAGTTGGAATGAATGACAATTCATAGTGATGTTCTATATCACTTGAGGTCTTAAATTTATAAAAACAAGATAATAAATTATTCATTCAAGCATTCAAGTGTTTCCTCTGTGCGAACACTAGATAAAATGGTGAACCAAACAGAACTCCTGCTCTCATAAAGCTTACGATGTAGTTATATTATAGAAGAGATTGAGGTCACCTACAGTTTTTCTTTCAAAACATTGGGTTCTCTGGCTCCTTATTTTAGCAACAATGCCAACTCTAGTACTGGATAACTCTACAACATAGGTAAGGAAAGCTAGCAGGAGAACTGGCAATCTAGTGGCCAGAATACTGTTCTAACATTTACTATTAGGCATAAAAGACGTTTTAATGCTCTGTTAAATCACATATTCTTTAAACAGAACTCTGAAGTCAGAATTAAGAAAATTGACTGAAGATTACTCACAATTTTCCAAGGTAGGTAAAGGTCATAGCATCAGGGCCCACAATTTCTACTCCCACAGTTTGCAAATAAATAAAATGTATGCTCTTATAAGGAGTGCTTCTGAATTGTATATAATGGTACTGAAACAGCTTGGATAAAGTTAGCAAACCAAGAAATTACAATCAGATGTGTGAACTCAGTCAAGTTATATGCCTTCTTGGTACCACAATTTTGTGTGTCCTAAGTAAAATGGAAATAGCACCTACCTAATAGGACTATCAGAAGACTAAACGAGATCAAGGACTTAGAAGACTGTCAGGTTATGTGACAAGCACTCAGCAACTTAATTATTATTTGATGTGTGTTTGAATCAAGAAATTTTCTAGGTATATGTCTCTGAGTTTCGTAATCTTAAAAATACATAGAGATGGTTGCCAACAACATTAAATTGGATATTATATTAAATATCCAATTCACTATACAACTATATAGCACATGGAAAGTCCTCAATTAATTTTATATACATCTGGGAATGAATTCCATAGTTCAATTCTTTCCTCAGATTCAGACAGGTAGTCAGAAAAGGCAACTTGAGAAAGGAGGTAAAGTAGAATATACATAAAATACTTAAGGTTCATTTTTTTTTTCAAAAATGTTTATTTAGCACCTACTCTTTCTTACTAACCTCCAATGTCTTCAGATAGGCATTAAAGGGCTGAGACCTTTCACAAACTACAAAACAAAGGCCAAAATCATTGTCTGGGCAATGGGGAAAGTAAGCTAGGTCAGTAGAGTGCAGAGGAATGTAATACAGAGAAATAACCTGTGTTTACCAGGTTCAGAAGGAAATTTCTGGTCCCTTATTATTCTGGATGACATTATCTTTATAAATTAAACATACTTATTATCATGGATGCAAGTTTGTGCTGTGCCACATTCCTCCTTGAAGACTGAAGTGCTCATTCCCTCTGAGTTGTTGGGATTGTCAACAATTGAGAGTCCTCAGCCCAGTCCCTCTCCTGGTATTGCCTTCAGGCCAAAAAAGCCATCTCAGGAAAGTTTTTGCCCACTCCTCACCAGTAGCCATGATTGGTCAGTAAGGGGTTTAAATGCTTAGCCTCCCTGCCTCAAGATGGGACAACTCTGAAGGATTATCTCAGCTCTGGGACCTCAGCTAAACAACTCCTCCCTCTGACAAAATCTACTTCTTCTCTGCCTTACAGGGCACTTCCAGGGAATGGCCCTAATACACTTACCAAGTGTTAGTTGGGAGGCTTGTTTTCAATGTCTTCTTCTCAAATACCGTAGTTACAGACAGCCTGATGGTCCGCAAACACCGGCAGTGCTTAAGGCAGAAGGAAGATACAAGCAAATGTATTTTCTCACAAATATTAATGGCAACCTTTGAGAAATATCTCATTGCCTGGCTTATAAATGCTTTATCTTGAGTCTCATACAGATAGTGAAACAACTCCAGAAACCCCAGCTGTGATGGAGAATAGTCACTGTTTCCTAATACTTCCATACACTGAAGTAACTTTGATTTTATCTTCAGTGACATTTTACAGTTAAAAGTCCTCTCCAGTTGTTTTACTCGATCTTCATTCAAGAGGCCAAACAAAAAGCACTTCATCTGTCTCAGTTGGGGGTCTTTATAACTTGTGCTTTGAAGTAATGACTTCAAGTCTTCAAAAGGCTGGCAGGAAGGGTTCCCAGCTTCCCAATTGCCTTTCAACATATAGAACATAGCTGCAAAAAACTCCTGAACATGAAGGTGGGTGAACACATAGCAGTTTTCATACTCTGTGTCCTTTTGAATAATATTGTTGCCCAGAAAACTTGAGACATCAGATTTAGTTAACCCAAACCTTCTGAGATTTTCTCTGTAAAACACGTAAGTCATAGTCCATATTCCTTTGGCAGCGACATGGCACAGCCTTCTGAGCTGGACTTGGTTGGGTAGTCTAGGAGAGCATCCATCTACTGGTGTGAACAAGCTAGAAATATAGGAGGTAAACAGAGCCGTGGTTGTTTGGCAGGTCAATGTGACATCACCACCCTTCTCCATTTGCTGCTTCAGACAAGTACAAGTGGCCCAGCACACTAGGGGGACTTGGCACATGTTAAACAGCATCTCATTGCTTTTTAGTGAACTGAATGCTTTCATGGCCCACCTCTTATCTTCAAAAAACTGGTAAATATACTCCTCTCTTGCACCCTCAGACATTCCTAGTAGCTCTACATAACGGTGATTCTTCAACAACTGCTTTAGTCTCTTAGAAGTTGTGAGTCTTGTTGTCACCAATAAGGATGCCTCAGGGAGCATCACTTTCCTCAACAAACTACTCATGAGGAAGGACACTGGGTGTTCTTGGGTCCAGTCTTCGCACAGTGCAAATTCAGGTTCTTCAAAGGCAAAATTCAGTTCATCAAAACTGTCAATAATAAACAGGAGGCTACTTGGCTGGGATATGATCCCTTCAATGGGGCCTTCTGTGCTGGGCCAGTCCTTTGATATCAATTGAGCAAAGCTTCTCTCTTTCAGCTGGTTAATTTCTCTCCCATTGAGATAAAAGACATACATAAACCTCTGCTGGTAGAGATTGCCCTCTGCCCAATCTAACATTGCCTTTCTCACCAAGGTTGTTTTCCCAACTCCAGCAGCTCCCTGAAGCACCACGGTCTGTGGCTGTTCACCAGTTTTGACATCCACATCAAACAAGTGTTCCAACAGTTTTCTATCTTTCTCCGCAATTCCATGATGGAAATCTTCAGGCTTTCCAGCCAAAGACTTCTTGTCCCAAGTGATGCAAAATTTTTCCTTTATTCTAATTCTGTATTCTGTTCCATCACCTAAGTCAGAATGGCAAAGGTAAAAACAGAACAAAAACAAAAACAAAAAAAAACACATAATCAAAGCAAATTCTATGAAATGTAATGTCAAGAATACCGAACTTGCAGTTAGGAACAAGAAAGAATGTAGGCTGAAATCAGAGCTGGTTTTGATTTTTTTTAAATAATATAAATCAAATAAAAATATTCCTATAGATTTAAAACCTGTATTAGATACTGTAATATAAACCAGAATTGATGCAGAAAAATTAATTTGTGATGGGAAATAAAACTGGATATACTTTAGAGATATTTTTTTCTTCTTTGTACTTTTCCTTCTACAGAGAAAAAGGATGACAGAGGTGGAGAACAGAAGTATCATCCAGATAAAAAAAGAGCAGAGGCAACCATTAGCAATAATAGGGAAGACCCCAAGACAGATTTGAATCTACAGATCAAAATAATTTTCTTTGTACAAGTAAAAAGTTAATAGAAATAAACATTGAATCATGGCTCAAATAATATTTTGAATAAAAGAAAAACATCCTAAGTGAAATAGAATGAAAATATAATTAATCTTTACCTGTTTCAGTCTGATCTCTCTTTCAGATCTCTATTAAAAATATAGGATCTCAGGGAAGACCTCTCTGAACCTCATCGCTAGAGTATTTCCCCTTTTTATATATTCTCAAAACAGTATATTTTTCATTCACAGTACATGTCACTAGCTATAATTACTTTATTGTTTAAATAAATGATGCACTTGGCTGGCGGCTTCATCACTGCATGTTCAGTGTCTAACACATCTCCTTGCACATAAGAAGTGTCAAATACATTTGTGCAATAAAAAAACGAGAGAATACAATCATATAATTGAGTACTTTACAACTTTTGAATAAGGTATAATTATAGGTACTAATATCCCCCAAATAATAACAAGAAAAGATATGAAGTTTCTAGGAATTATGTAAAATATGATCCTCTCCTGGAAATAAAATGAACAAACTTTATGTATCTGAAAACCTATACCATATACACCAATACAGTAATACTGGTTATTTCTGAATAGTAGGATTGGGGATGGGGAGTGGGACAGAGTGAGAAACTCACTTTATGTACTTTTACAGTATTTGAATCTTTTTTTAAAAAAATAGCTCATTTTGCTTATGTGAAGTTTAAAAACAAAGATAAAACATAAACAAATGATAACTAAGAAATTCCAAAAAGCAAAACTAATGATTGGCCAGGCAGAGAGAAGAAAAACACTCTTTACCCAGAACTAAAACCTACCATGAAACTATAGTAATTCAAACAGCATAATGTTGGTACACTCACAGAGAAAATAATCAGTAAATCATTGCTGTACTTCTTATTTTCTATTTTGTACTTACAGTATTTTCCAAAGTTCCTATAATGAATAGTTTACTTTTATCACAATTTCCAAATAATAATTTGAAGGCATTTATTAGCTATCTGTGTGCAATTATCTGCACATAAGAGGGAAATAACCATTAGGTTTGAAATAATAAAACAAAAATTATTAGCCCATGAGTTTTTTTCTCATACCACAAAGATAAACTTCTTTATATTGAATCAGAAATGAAAGTCACAGTGGGAAGTTATATTGAAGGTCATTTAATATAACAAGCAATTTTTATATTTTAGTGCTTGGGATGAAGTTTTCAATTATTTCTTGAATGAAATAATGTGGCTTGTTAGAATGTGGCTGGGTTAAGAATAAAGGTTTCTCACTTGATCTAATTTTCTTTCTACTGTAATTCCACTTATATAAATTGGAATTAAATTATGTAGAATTCAAAACAAAGTAGGGAAATGGTGTTAATAAGCCAGTGGTCTGAAATTCCCAACCTTTTGGGCACCAGGGGCCAGTTTCGTGGAAGACAATTTTTCCATGGATGTAGGGGGCAGGGGTGAATCAGGATGATTCAATTGCATTACATTTATCATTAGATTCTCATAAGGAGCATACAACCTAAATCCCTTGAATGCACAATTCACAATAGGCTTTGTGCTCCTATAAGACTCTAATGCAGCTGCTGATTTGACAGGAGGCGGAGCTCAGGTGGTAAGGCTCGCTTGGCCTACCACTCACCTCCTGCTATGTGACCTGGTTCCTGAGGGGCTGCTGATCAGTAGGGGTCTGTGGCCTAGGAGTTGGGGACCCCTGTGTTAACTATGACTGAGAAGACTCAGTTCTAGACATGAGTTTTTATATGAACCAGTTGGTCACCACTCCTAGAATTTAATTACGGTACCATCTTTAAAGAAAGTAGGTGTGATAAATGAAAAGTTTCCTGCCAACTCAGTGACTTTTAGTACATAAAATATAAACATTAATATACCTTTGTGCATCAGCCCTTCTTTTAGCAGGCATTCTAAACACTGTTCTCTTGAGGACCTGAATTAACAAGGCCCTGATTCTGACTTTGGCCAGAGAGTGTTTTGCTAATTCTTTTTGGGTGACATTCAGGGAACAGGTGGGGTATTAGAAGAAGTTAACAAGATTTGAACAAAAGTCCTCTGGGAGATAAATCCCCATCCTGTATCAAAACTTTGAATGCCTCCCAAATCTGATGAAAGGCCTAACTACTCACCCAGCACTGCCTCCTGGTCTTGTGTCACTCCAACTTTGGCATCATCTGGTCCTATACTCTGGGCTGACCCTGCAACAGGTTCCAATAGGATCATGATATTTAATGAAAACAAAGTGAGCTTTCACGATGCCTAGAACAGAGGCCAGCATTCTCATCAGTGGTCCAATTCTATGACTATCTGGGTTTAAGAAAACTAAAGCTGCCAGAGCCTCAGACTCCATAAGCTTAGTTGAGAGAAGAAACAATGTGATACAGACAACACTGAAGTAGGAGACCTCTTGCCATGGCCCCCACCCTGTAGCTCCAGGGCAAATAGTGTAGTGTAAGCCTCAGTTTCCTGAGAGAGAGATATATATATCTAAAGCCTTGTATATGAGTAAGGAATTCTAGATGTCTACATTTCCTACCTGAGAATGACTATAAATACTGGCTTGGATTATGTCCAATAATAATTTTCAGCCCATTCCTCATATTTCAGCAAATACATTAAATCATACTTGATTTCTCAAAATGTTGCCTAACTTATAACTTGTAGTTTAGGTGAAGGCACTTTATGGGACAATTCCTATCACTCAATTCCTTTGATCATTTCAACTGGTATAAGATGGATGAATTGCCCCCGATTAAGGAGCTACGCTGAGTAACAGTACTCAAAACCCATCTGCCTTTCCTTCCTCAGATAATCCAACAAGCTCCCCATGCACAAGACCACCATGGAGCTTATGTCGCCCAACATGGTTTAATCCCTAAATCCCTCTTACAGAAACATTCCATTGGACTCCAGGAAACACTTCCTTCTTGCCTAGCCCCAGATCTGCCCCTAGCATCACTCACAGTTGATCTCTTCTTTTGCTCTCTGACACAGATCCTTCAGGTTCATCTTGCCAAAGATTTTGAGAGTCACACTCCAGGCTTTCTCTCCTGGATAATACTTCTTCATCAAATTGGCCAGGTCGTCCCGCCTGGCCTTCTTCACTTCATTCCAGGGTATCAGGCCATGCTCAGGTTCCATGGTCTCCTTTAGGAATAACTTGAATGTATTTAATTCCTCTTTGTTTAGCTCCTCCAAATACAATAGCAGCCCAAAATCAGGAAAGAAGGAAGATGATGATGAATCTGCCATCTTGTCCAAATATTCAGGCCTCTGTGGGGGAAAAAAATAACCAAAAGCACATGGAATAAATGGGACACATGAAAAAGATTTGAAAATGAAATACTTACATAGATTAATTTAACAAACATGTGCAGAAGCCCACTGTATTAGGCTTGGTACTGACCTAGTGTCCTCTGTAATACATCTTCTTTCACAAACCATTCCTCTAATATAGACCACTATACTGTATATTTATTCCATCTTCTTAGGATTTATTCCCAGTCCTACCACTTATGAGCGATATAAAGGTAATTCCTCTCTTTGAACCTCAATTTACTCTTCTATTAAGTGGAGATAACAGAGCCAACCTCTAATTTTCATGTGCATCAAATAAGGTAGGGTTCATATATCACTTGGCACAGAACTAGCTCCTCCTAAGTATTGCTAACTGCCCGTCCTCATCCCTTCTATCCCCCACCAACATCTAATATACATCTCAGTCCATAAAACATTGTTATTGCACCCCTGCCAACACATTATTATTCATCAAACACATGCAATAGAATATGCTACCATCTACCTCTTCTTGTCATGTCATCTCTGATCATAAACTCATACATAATTATTAATAGTCTTCCCTAGCACACAAGCTCCTTTAGTATACTTTCCCCAACACCACAGCTGTTCTGGGTGAGTTCAGTGTTAAAGCTCATCCAAAACATCCTCATCTCATGTCTTTGACATCAACTCCCATGACCTTACTGCTCTCCAGCAATTTACTCTGATGCTCTCACCCTAGGCTTTATCAATGACTACTCAGACTTTTAAATTGCAAACTCCTATAACCCATTTTCTATTAATATCTTCTGGTTAATTGAGTGGTTTCATGCCCTTACTCGGTGACAGTTCTTCAAACACCATCAAATCCTTTTGAGCCCTGTATTTTCCCCTCATCAGCTTATTCAATTTCTTAGTCAACATGGGTGCTCCAGTTAATCACTTAATCCATATTCTCCAAAGCACCATCAAGTTTTCTTAATCTTTTTTGGTGATTTGCCTGAAGAGATAGAGCTAGTAAGTGGTGCAGCTGGAACTCAACTTAGATCTTTCACTAAAATTCCTGCCCTTTCCAGTCTTTCATAATGTCTCCCCCGATTCTTGCTAATATGATTGGAAAAGAAAGATGGATGGGGGAAATAAAAGTAGATAGAAGGGAGAGTTTTCCTTTTCAACAGAAGGTGAATTATCTCCAAACTTATATAGTAAATCTGGATTTTATCCTACAGTAATTGGTGAGCTATCAGCTGTTTTAAGGTTGTTTGTTTAACTACATGGTACAAACATTCTAGATTACAGATAAATCTGACAAAACAAGTCCTATAGTAATTTTTTAAAAAGCGAAAAGGAAAAGATTTGAGGAAACTTCAAAAAAGAACTCTGAAATTTCTCCAGGACATACAGAATATGGTAGGTGAGGGAAAGCAAGGCACAGAACACGTCTTCTACTTCCTATCTAGAAATCTACAGATATCACTGCATGTGGGTTCATTTTTATCTTTGTCTTTCCTGTAACAAATGAGGGGAGCTCTCTTCCCTTTTCTATAGCTTATTTCTCCGCCTCTTATCTAAATCTCATAAGCAATTGTTCCCAAAGGGATTTAATCCATTAGAAATCTATCTTCTTGATCTTCAACTTCTCCCTGTCCACTAAGTCCTACTCATTAGCACTTAAATGTGCCCAAATTTAACTTAGTCTTTTACAAACTTTCCCTTTACTCCAAATCCCTTTCATCTTCATAGTCAAACTCCTTCAGTCTTCTATACTCTATCACCTATTATACCTCCTCAATCCACTGCGATAGAACTTTTGCCACCACAATTCCACTGAAATAACTCATACCAATAACTTCCCTGTTACAAAATTCAAGGGGCATTTTGGGATTCAATTTTCCCATCTGTAAGCAGGAGTAGCAAGAGTACCTACCTCTGCAAGGATTGAAAAATCTAATGCATGCACCTAACTTCAACAAGGTGCCATACGTTAATAATACTATTTTAACAAAGCCTTACATCTTGATATTTACTTGCCTCTTTGCTGTCATAATCCCACACTTTTTTCATTTTCCTCCTCCTTTCTGGGTGTCCCTTTGAGCCGAGATCTATACGAGTCTGAATCCTATTAGCTTTCTACTATATGATATCTACAATTATAATAGAGTACAATATACTGTAGTCTCCTTCCCAAAGGTTTTATGCTGTTCTTGAAGAAATTTGTTTTGTTTTGTCTTTTTACCTTTTTAGAAAAAGGAACACATGCTTGGCGCTGTTTCTCTTATAGGAAGGCATTCATTCATTCAAAAATGTCCTGAACTAAAATGGGAACCCATGGTCTACAAGGATTTCAATTTGCAAATTGATGTAAATTTTTGCCTATAACAAAACATATTTGTTCAAAATAATTAGCTCATATTAATGACTACATTTGTGAGGACCTAGTGTGTATAGGTTCTTTATAAAAATTTTCTCTAGACTTTAAAACAGACCTGAAAGTTTGATTTTATCCACATTTACAGATACGGAGTCTCAGAAATTAAGAAATTTGCCCAGGTCATAGAGTTGACAAATGGCCTATCATACTACAAAGCTTACTCTCTTTCTACTACATAGCATTGCCTTTTAATTTCACTTCAGTTTCCTAGGCACTGGAAATTCAGAGTTATACAAAATCTGTGTGGCCATGCTCTGTGATAGCAGACCCTGTGCTGAACACGACTGGAAGAAGAAGACCTCTAAATACAGCATGACTATCATTTGGGCCAGAGTAGTTCTAGGAGAACACAAAGGGACAAGGGATTCTTACCTAGAGAGGGTAGAAATATGGAGGTCTCAGGGAAGTAAGATTTTACCTAGGAAGTCGGGTGTTTCCACCCTTTTCATACAGTCTGGATTGATTTCCTTTCTCGGTCGCTCTAACTAAATCTCCTATAGCAACCTCAGTAATACTGAAATTTTAGGCTGGATACTTCCTTGGGGGACACTATATGTGCATTATATGATGTTGAGCAGTATTCATGGCTTCTACCTATTCGATGCCAATTAGAACCCTGGATCTTCTACAGTTGTGACAAACAAGAAATGTCTCTATATATTGACAAATGACCCCAGGGCAGCAAACTGCCCCCCAGTTGAAAAAAATTCAAGAGTCTAGCCACTACTGCTAAGTGTACAACTTCTTTTTTTTTTGGAGATGGAGTCTCGCTTTGTCACCCAGGCTGGAGTGTAGTGGTGGATCTCTGCTCACTACAACCTCTGCCTTCCCTCCTGGGTTCAAGCAATTCTCATGCCTCAGCCTCCCAAATAACTTGGACTTCAGGTGCCTGCCACCATGCCTGGCTAATTTTATTTATTTATTTATTTATTTTTGGGTTTTTAGTAGAGACAGGGTTTCACCATGTTGACCACACTGGTCTCCAACTCCTGACCTTAAGTGATCTGCCCACCTAGGCCTCCCAAAGTGCTGGGATTACAGTGACAGGCATGAGCCATGGTGCCTGGCCTAAATGTACAGATGATTTAATTCTATCATAATAATTAAATCAAAGAAAAAGAGTAGACAGCCAAGAAAATACATTCTCATTGGATTTCAATATATTATAGAAGAGATACCATAATTGGGAGGAAAGAATTCAGTGTCATTCGTTAGGACAACTTGTAAACCATTTTGACAATTAATTAGTATCCTCTTAAATCATCCCAGGTATAATTATATCTGGAAAGTATCATTAATACTTCAAACCAGGGAGGAGAAAACAGCAAAGAACATTCATCATGACTTAGGAAAGATGGGACTTACCAGTTTGGACACAATAAGGGAACTGACCAAGAACCACAATGAGTATTTGAAGACATATTGTTAACGATGCTGAAATTAAAACCTCTTGTCCTTAAAATTCAAACATAAATGGCCAACCAAAAACAGCAAAATGTTTACAGGGAATATGGCAAATAATCAGTTGAAGTGTAAATTAATAAAACCATTTTAAAACTGTTTGTATTAAGTACTAAAATTGGAGATGTCCACCCAGGTCCAAATTTTGGTTTCTAACCTGTACCATTTGCCAATAAAAGGAATCAGGGATCCTCTGAGAAACTGCTGATTCTAGGGCTAGGATAGGGAATAGATACGATGAGCTTATAGCATCTCATAGTGCCAGAAATAAGGAAAGGAAAATAATGGGGTATGCAAAGAGACTGAAGATACAACTGGAAAGAGTTCCCAATGGCCAAAATAAACAACAGTATTGGATTATAGCCCAAAGTACAAAGCAAGTATCCATGAGTCCATATAGATATAGATAAATGTCCCAATATATGAGAGAAAAGAGACAAATCTCTCTTAGAGAAGATTTCCAAATACTTTATGTAGGATATTCTCCCCTCCAGGAAATGGCTCTTAACCCAACTGCACCCCACCTTCCAGAGCACTGAGTGTGCTTATTGATTTCCTCCCAAAGAGAGGAGTATGGGAGTAGGTGGGGAGAGTGGAGAAACTTTTTAGTGAGAAGCCTGACAAACATTCTCCCAAGATCAAGACTACTATTATCAGCCATAAGTCACTGTGATAGCATGTACTATTGACACTGTGAATGGCATGTTACCACTCTGATATTCCTTCCCCAAACCCAGCATCCTAGTCTAGCCATAAGAGAAAATTAAAGTGAGGGACAAGCTACAAATTACCAGACTAGTACTTCTCAGAACTGTCAAGGTCATCAGAAAACAAGGAAAGACTGAGAAACTTTCACAGACCAGAGGAATCTACAGAGACAAAATGACTAAATGTAATATTCAGGAATAGAAAAAGAACAATATGGAAAAATTAGTGAAATTCAAATTAAGTGCAACTTAATTGCCTTATTGTCTTCATTGTGACAAATATACCATTGTAATGCACGATATTAAAAATTGGGGAAATTGGGTGACAGGTATACAAGAAATTTCTGTAATTCTAATAAATACTATTCTAAATGGTTATTCCTTAAAACTGGAAATATACATACACTATGAAATAGCAATTAAAGTTCTTAGAAATCATCCAATAGAAATATGTGTGTAGGTATAGCAGGAGATATGCAATAACTACAGCAGCACTGCGTGTAATTCCTAAGCACTTGAAAAGATCCAAGAGTTCATCTATAGTAGAACCAATCAATACACTGTGGTAAATTCATACAACAAAATCCTAAACAGCAAAGAAAATATATTATTGCAGCTATATGCCACTAGAATAAATCTCGTAATTAGGGAAAGAAGCCAAATCAAACAAGATTATGAAGTAGCTATCATAAAAGTCGGTTTCCTAATACCCCTGTGGAGATGAGGTGGAGGGGGATGAAGGGGGCCTTAGGTCCTGGTAATTAATGTCCTATTCCTTGACCTGCAGATCGTTTACATGAGTAATCACTTGGTAATCATTTACTAAGGTGCTTGTTTATACTTAGTGCAGTCTTTTATGAATTACAGTTCACATTAAAATATTGTTTTAAAAAGGTTCATATCCCTAAAATGACATGATACAAATAGATCAGAATAGCAATAAGGCAAATTTATTGTGAATAGCCTATTCATAGAAGGGGGAAAAAAGCAAAAAGCAAATGGCTAACAAGTATTTCAGAAAATTTTCAAACTTAAGCATTTAGCACAACTAATGCAAACCAGGAAACAGCCCTTCTCAAAGTTCAAAATTACAAAAATAAGCTTTAAAAAACAGTACCATATAAAAGTAAGGAGTTAATATGTTATTGCTACACTCTTGAAAAACTGCATGTCTGCATGTCTACTGAGAATTTTACAAACATGCATGAGTTTTCAAGCAGTATCTTCTCTGGTAAATTATCCACTGGGAAAAAAAAATCCTAAATACAGAAAAGAAAGTTTTGTGCATAAGAGTGTTTGTTTAGAATAGTAAATAATTGACAATAAGGATTCAATTATAATAAATGTATAAAAATATAGCACACACTTGATTTTTTAGTCATTAAAATGTCCTCATCATACAGCAAAACAGATGGCAGTTATATGAAGATTACAACTAAGCATCAAAACCTCTACATAAAAAAGTACTTAAAAAATAATTGTCACAAATTGTCCTAACTCAAAACACAACAGAGTTTAGGACAATTTGTGACAATTATCTTTCATCAGAATACATTCCTTAAATAAGTGGAGAAATAAAAAGGTAAAAAGGCAATATCCATTTGTCAAATTCCAAAGAGTTAAAGAAATGAATGCCTGGCATCTGTACTTGAATTTGGCGTGTTGACAATAATTACTAACTTGCATAGAAAGAGCAATTTTGGGTCACTGCTGGAGTGGAGGGAGTGGGGGTGTTAAAGCACTAAAGCACTGTAGGCTAGAGGATGACCAACGCAGGGAGCAAGCATGTGCTACCTTACTAATATTTCTTGAACTTTGCTAGGGAGAGGTGGAGAGACAGATACTGATAACCTGGTGCACCTGCAGAGCAGTTTTTAGGTGGTTTGTTTCGTTTTCAGTAGGGAGAGGGGCTAGGAGGAGACCCAGAGTGAATGAAAGACGGCAGAACACAGGTGGCGGGAATAGCTTCAGACTGAAGGACGAACACCTGCTCCTGGGTAGCGAGGCGAGGGGCTTGCCTGCATTCGTCAAGCCTGGTGAAAGTGGGACTATTCATATCGTTTCAATCCAGGAGATTCTAGAAGTGGGCACCGCAGGCAGTGCCTGCCAAATTCCAGTACAGTTGGCAGGCATTCATTTATTTATCTCTTTGGAATTTGACAAATGGATACAGGCCACACTAGGTCTCCAGCCGAAGGCTACTTGCAGGTGACCGTGGACTCGCACCCTCAAGGTCGCTTTTCCACTCTGGTCGTGTCCGGCGCCATGCCCAAAAGTGTCGCACCCTGGGATGTCCTGGCAACTCATCCTCTTGGGCCCTGAGTCCACATTCCTTTCATTTTCCACGCAGAATGTGGGCGCTGGATGGACTCACAGAGAACCCAACTTCCCATTTTAAAGTGGACAAAGTACGCATCCAGAGAAGAGGAGAGTCATTCCATACCTCGGTCTCACCAGGCGTCGGTGTCAAAGGGTAAAAGCGCCGAAAGCCAGGCCTCAGAGGGACAGGAAAGTATGAACAGGCACTTGTTGTTCCACGACAAAGGGGAACGCACTCTGGCCCTTAATGCCTCATCTCCCTCCTCCCCTGCGAGAGGAGCAAACCCTTTAAGAGGGCTGCGGGCCAGCCTGGGTGGTTGGACCCCACCGCCTGACCTAGCGAATCTCTCTTCCCATTGGCTGGAGGGGCCAAGGGCGCGCTGCTCTCACTCTCCACCTCTATGCTCTTCCCCTCATTTACCGCAGAAGATTCAGTGTTCAATATAGAATCCTCTGCGCTCAGCAAACCTGTGGACGCACGTCCTTCCTCCTCGCCTTACCGATGTGGGGAAGAGAAAGTCGGGGAATTGAACCCTAGCTTTGAAGGACCTTTCCCAGACTGGCTGACTCCCAATAAGCAGTGTCCCTTTATTCGTCCATCTAATATCCGTACAATTATTGAGCATCTTATTTGTGCCTGTTAGTTTTCTGGGCCCTGTCTAGCAGTGAATAAAATATCCAAAGTCTTGCTCATCTAGCCCTTACCTCCATGGAGCTTACATTCTGTTGAAGGGGCGCAGATAATGAATTGTAGTATACCAGGTGGTGATCATTGCTGTGGAGAAAATCAGAATAGGGCAAGGAATACAGCGCTGGGGGTGAGAAGTGGGAGATGGGTCCTATTTCTCTTTGAATAGGAAGAGAAGACACTACTAAGGTGATATTTGCAGAACGTGAAAGTGTGAGCAATGCAGATATCTGGGAGATGGAGCATTCCAGGAGGAAGAAACAGCAAGCGCAGAGACCCTCAGTTAAGAGCCTACTCGACATATTTAAGGAACATCTGAGTCAAATTGACCACAGTAGTCACCAAGGCTTTGTGTTTTATGGATAGTGCAATTTCATTCAAATCCCACATGACTAGAACTGTTCTAAGATGAATTCATGGCCTTGGCCCCTGAAGACGGTCTTAGAAGCTAATAGATCTAGGAGCTTCAGGATTGAGAATTGCCTCTCAGATGAGAAACCTCTGGATCGCATGGGTAAATGGATGCTCTGTTCGGATGGCTTCCTTTTTCTAAGGATTACCCATTTGGAACAAGTTTTCATATTCATATAGCAGCAAGATTTGGGTGATTTATCGTTATTTAAGGTAGCATTTTTCCAGCTGGACTCTTCATGGAGAACTTCAAGCTTTATTGACAAAGGAGGAGCCAGTATTCGTTGGCATTAAGAAAATATGCACTCTAGGCAACTGATACTAAGGACTCAGGCATGCTAGTTAGCAAGACAGGTCCAACAACCTCAATAACAGCCAGAAATCAGAGGTTTAGATTATAAATATTCATACAAAAACTACCTCAAAAGGATAGCCAAGTGTAGGGTGAGAGAAAAGGCAAACTTTTTAGTTTGGTTCCAACATACTATGTTAAATTGCTATAATGTGCTAATGTGCTGAATATTACATTCACGAATATGTACATCTGAAGAGAAACTATAAATTCTAGAAGGTTTGGTTTTGAAATTGTTTCTAACATGCACAGAAAACCATGAAATAGAACATTTTTGCTGTCCCATGAAGGATATCTGTATAAATATTCATACTGTTATTATCTTGTTCTATTTTCGTTTCAGAAGGACGTGCGCCCACAGGTTTGCTGGGCTCAGAGGATCCTATATTGAACACTATATCTTCTGTGGTAAATGTGTGGAAGAGGATAGAGGCATTTATATGTAAACTTATATTTGGAAGTGTTATTTCTTCAGAGGGATCTTATAAGAAACCTGGACTTTTGAAATTATTGCAATGCCTTGTGAAAGTGATCTTTAATATCTAAAAGGTCTGCAAATATGAGTGACTGTAGTACTTGTTCATTCATTGCTCTTAATATACTTTAAATGACATCTCTGTGTTGTAAAAAGGTAAAAATGCTTGTAGGATTTCTTTGTCAAATTGAAAGAACTTGTCACTTTGCTTCTCTATCACAAGCGTAAAGGCAAAATAAAAGTAGTAGTATTCCATTTTTACTAAGAGTTTGAGAGATTGCCTTATAGGCCCCTAATTTCTTCCTGTCTGTACTTACATCAATCCCTCCCAATAAACAATACACATTAAACATATCAATTCTCTGGTATGTATCCTTTTACATTTTTTTCTTCATGCTGCATAATTAAATTAACAGTCACATACACAAATACAATGAATAACAAAATTTGAATTACTCTTTTGTTTGTATTTTTACTCTCATCCAATAAATAATTTTACTTATTTATTTACTGGCTATTGATCTTTCCTTACTCCACACCTCCCCACCTAGAGAATGGATCCATAAAAGAAAGATTTTTATTTATTTCATTCTGTTTTTTATTCTCAGCACTTAAAGCAGTGAATGAATCAATCAACAGCACCTCATTAATGAAAGAAGAGAGTAAACTGAAAACAAGAATGGCAAGTTTAAGAAATAACAATTAGTCCAGAATGGCTAATATGGGATAAGGGAGCAAAATAGTGGAATACGAATCAGAAAAATAGGGGGGAAATGAGAAAGGTAAGAAGAGATATATCATGTAGTGCCCTATAGGCCACTGTAATACCTTGGCTTTCACTTTGAGTAAACTAGGAAGCCAACTGAGGGTTTGGGGCAAAGTGAATAATAACTATTATGTTTTAAGATAATCATCCTGGTTCTATATGAAGTATCCTGGAGTAGAGTAATGACAGAAGCAAGCAGACCAATTAAGAGGCTATTATAATAATCCAGATGAGAGAAAATGATGCCTAGGGCGAGGCTGGTAGCAGTCGTGGTAGTGAAAGTAGTCATATTCTGAGTATTTAAGATAGAACTGCAAAGATTTGCTGACAGAACAGATTGGGAGGTAAGAGAAAAGAAAGGGGTCAAAGGGAAATCTAAGATACTGACTTGGGAATTTGGAAGAGAGATTGAGAAGATTGTAAAAAAATAAAAAAGCAAGTTTGTGAGGCATTTCAGGAGTACATTTTTGGTAAATTTGGGATGCCTATTAAACATTGAAGTCAAATTGACAAAGAAGGAGTTTGGAATTAGAATTCAAAGTCTGAGCAGGAGATATAAACTATAAGTCACTAGCTTATAGGTGGAATTTAAAGCCATGGAAGATCATTCAGGGAATGAGAATAGAACATTCAAAGACTGATCCCTGAGGAATCACTCTACTGTTTAGAAGTCACAGAGAGGGAGCAGACCTGGGAGGCGACAATACAATTGTTTTCAAAAAAGCATGGAAAAGAACATCCGGAGAGGAAAACCTGAAGAGTGTGCTATCTAAATCTCCAAGTGAAGAAAATGTTTCAAGGTAGAAAGAGAGATTAATTGTACCAAATTCTTGAAATCAATTGTGCCAAATTCTGCTGATAGAAAGAGATGAGACTGAAAACTAACCATTGAATTTAGCAACATTGAGACCATCAGTGATTTTGAAAAGAGTAGTTTCAGTGAGACGGTAGGGTGAAACCCTAATTGAAATAAGGCCAAAAAAGACTGGAAGGAGAAAAAATGGAAGACAATAGACTACTTTCTAAGACGTTTGGCTCAAAAGGAAGGACAGAAATGATACAGTAGCTGAGGGAGAAGTGGGCCTGCTATAGACTAAATGTGTCCTCCCAAATTCATACACTGAAACCTAATCCTCAGTCTGATGGTATTAGGAGATGGAGACTTTGGGACATGATTGGGTTGTGAGGGCAGAGCCTTCATGAATGGAACTGGTGCCCTTATGAAAGAGGTTCTAGAAAGGTCCCTGGTCCCTTCTGCCATGTGAGGTCTCCACAAGAAGACAGCCATAAATGAACTGGGAAGCAGGCCCCCACTAAACTGAATCTGTTAGTGCCTTGATCTTGGACTTCCAACCCCCAGAACTGTGAGCAATAAGTTTCTGCTGTTGTCAGTCATCTAGTTTATGGTATTTTGTTATAACAGCCCACACTAACTAAAACAGGGCCATAGAAAATTTTATTGTTTTGTTTTGGAGAAATGACAGCATACTTGATAATGGGAAGGATATAGTATAGAGGGAAAAATTGACATTGCAAGGGAGGGGAATTACTGGAGTTAGGTCATGTGAGCAAGAATGGATAGAAACTAGTGACTACATGAACAGGCTTCTAGCTGAAAAGGGGCACTGATGCAGGTAGGTGTGTGAATGCATTGTGTGGATGGGCAAGGGTATGGAAGTTCTCTTTGCTTATATTCTCAGAGCAATTAAAAATATATTCAACAGTTGAGGATGAAGATGGCAAAACTCATAATCAGTTTTGAAAATGTTCTATGGACACAAAATATACCATCAATTCTAGGGTTATAAGGTTTCTATATATACCTTTGAAATTCAGATTATTAATTACACGATTCAAACTGTGTATGGCTTTATTTTATTGTATCCTAGTTCTAATTCTAAAACACATATATTGAATTTCCCCATAGAACTGTATTTTTTAAATCAAGTAGTCAAATTTATGCATTTTTGCTCCATGTATTTAGTGGGTTTGATGGCATTATACTTCTTCATAAATTGTATCTTTTATCAAAATATAAGGTCAATCTCTTTATTTAGTTCTTAAATTAACTTTCGATTATTTGAAATTTTTGCTCATTTGCCTGGTATCTTTTTATACTCACTTCACAGATGTTTCTTGAAAACAGCATATGGTTGGATTTTTTTACTTGAGTGACTCTGAGAGTTTCTTTCTATTGAAAAATTCAGTCCATTCACATTTAGTACAATGACTAATAATTTATTGCATTCTTTATACATGCAACTTTTGGTCTATTATTTATTTTATATCATGGCTTTCTCTGTTTCCTTGTCTATAATTTTTTGTGGGGTATTTCTGTTTTGGGTTTGTTATTTATTTGGAGTACTTTCTTGAATTGTTAACTCGGGGGACATCTGAGTGATACAGGCTCTGAATTCTTGAAAATCCTTAAACCTTTCTTTCACTACATTAGGGAGAAATGATATTTTGGCTGATGTATTGAAGCCCCTTTAGCCTACTAGTCTATACTGCTATTGAACATTTTTTAGCTTCCAACATTACAAAAGAGACGTCCAATGTCATTTTTATTTTTAGATAACTTACCCTTTTAACCTAAAAGTTTTTCTCTTTATCCTTACAGTATAGAAATTATACCTTTTTATGTCTAGTGGGTCTTTACTCACTAATCCAGACTGAAATGTAGTGAGTTATTTGGTCTACATTCATGCCTTCTCAAAAATTTTCAACACAAAGGCATTTTCTATTATTCTGTTAGTCATTTGTTTCTTCACTTTTATAAACTCCTCTTTCCTTTTTCTTTCTCTTTCCTTTCCCTTCTTTCTTTTTCTTTTTCTTCTCCTTTCCTTTCTTCCTCTTTTCTTTTCTTTCTTTCCTTCTTTCTTTCTCTCTCTCTTTCTTTCTTTCTTTCTTTCTTTCTTTCTTTCTTTCTTTCTTTCTTTCTTTCTTTCTTTCTTTCTTTCTTTCTTTCTTTTCTTTCTTCCTTCCTTCCTTCCTTTCTCTCTCTCTCTCTCTCTCTTTTTCTTTCTAAACTTTTGTGTCTGCATATTAGGTCTTATAGATCTACTATTTAAGCCTATGATCTTTTTTCATTATTTCCATCTCTATCTTATTCCTCTTCTATGCTTTCAGGTATTTCTTTAACCAAATCATAAAGGATACATTTTGGCTCAAAAAGTGACCATTTTTCCTCCTCCACCTCAATTGCTAACATGCTTGATTAGAAAAAATTAGACTTTTTTCACATTGTACTCACATATTTTTCTCATTCAAATGTACAAATGTTCTAAGGTTATTAGAGATATTTATAAAAATACAGTGTAACATAAGACTTGCATGCATGCACATACACACACACTCATGAAAGATTTGTGACAGACATGGATACAAAGCAGCAGGGGTAAGAAAGGTGGTCCACAATACCTACACAGATTCCAGAGACCTCTCTCAGTCACAAGGTTGTGCTTTATGGCCAGCAAGTGAACCACTAAGATATTATGATTTCAGGGAAGCCACAGCTCATTCAAGTAGGGGTCTTTTATACTACAACTGTCATGTAGCTGAAACCAAGCTATGGGACCAGGTTCAATAGCAGAAACCAAGATAGCATAACAGAAACCAGATGCAAACCATTCATCAATACATTTTCTATAAACAATATTGGCAAGCTGTTACAGATTTCCCTCTTGGTATTTTTTGGAAAACTACATTAGCACAAAACTGCATTAATTCCTATGTAGTATATTCTATTCTGGTTTGATCAAGGATCAATACCATGGCTCCAGGGATCCCTGGAAATATTTGTAGGATTTCAATATACCATTTAAGACTTACAATGAAATTATACACTGTGAGTTAGAATTTTTCATCAGGCTTGGAAAATTATAAATCATTATTTCTTCACATATTGATCTTTGCTCACTTTATCTTTTCTGAGACTCTAATTGTGTATGTTAGATATTTTCATTGTGTTCCCTATGTTTCTGATATAGTATGGGTATTTGTTACCACCGAAATCTCCTGTTGAAATGTAATCCCTAACATTGGAGGTGTGGCCTGGTGGGTAGTATCTGGGTCATGGGGGTGGGTCCCTCATGGCTTGGTAATGTCCTGTGATAGTCAGTTCTCATGATATCTGCTTAAGTGTGTGGAACCTCCCTCCCTACTCTCTCTCTCTTGCTCCTTCTCCCATCATGTGAGACATGCCCACAGCCCCTTCACCTTCCATCATGATTGTAAGCTTCTTGAAGCCTCCCCAAAAGCCAAGCAGATGCAAGCACCATGCTACCTGTAAAACTTGCAGAACTGTGAGCTAATTCAACCTGTTTTCTTTATAAATTATCTAGTCTCAAGTTATTTATTTATACAATGCAAGAATGACCTAATACAATTTATGTTCTTTTCTTCTCTGTACTTTAGCTTGGAGATTTTTATACATAAATATAAATAAAATATATTCATATAAATATAAATATTTATATATGAATCTATTTTATATATTTATAAATGCTTATATATTTATATTTTATATGTAAAAATAGATTTATATATAAAATAAAAATTTTATAGTACAAATATTTTTATATAAAAATGTTTTTAAAAACTCTCCAAGCTAAACATATGAAATATATATATTTTATATGTAATATAATTAAAATTATATGTAATATATTATACATGTAATATAATTATATGTAACATAATTAAAATATATATTTAAAATTTTATAAATTTATATAATTTAATTTTACAAATATACTTTATAAATCTTAAAATATCTATTTTAAGATTTTATATATATAAAATTAAAATTTAAACATATATGTAACATTTTATATGTGTATATAAAATTTATCTTCTCATTTAGGTATCTGTATTCTTTCCTCTTTTTCTCTGGTGGATCTGATCTGCTGTCACACACATCTATTACATTCTCAATTTTATTTTTATTCATAAAATTGAAATTTGATTTTCAATTAAAATTCCCGATCTTGTCAACTCTTCTCCATTACTGAACATATTAATCACAATTATGTTTAAATATATATTTGTTAGCTCAATAATTTAGTCATCCATGAATTTGTTTCTATTGTTTTTTTTTCTGACCTTATAATTTTTGGTTGAATTATCAGACATTGTATATGAAACACTGTAGTAGTTCTGAATGATAACATTCCTCCTGAGAGAGTTCCTCTCATAGGCAGTTAGAGAGGGGGCAGATAATAACAATCCAGTCAGGTATGGAGCTGACTCAAAGTTGAATTGCAGCTCCATCTCTATTTATTGCCAGTTTGCTTCTGTACTTATTCTTTTGCTCTCCAGGAACTCTAGTTGGGTATCTCTTTCTTGGTGGGTTTTGAACTATAATTCCTATTTCCTCTGATCTGTGATGAGACCTCTGAAAATTTTCTGTGCACTTCAACAGTTTTCTTCTTATCTTCTTTTCCTGTTCATCTTAAGAATTCTGCTAATGTTTGAAGAGAAAACCACCAGGTTTTAGGCTGGCTGCTTAAAGATTCCCTTTTCATCAGGATCTTGGCCCCTACATTCCTTGCTGTCTTGTCAGACTTGACTCCAATTTGTGTTCTTAGTTACGTGACACTGACCAAAATTACGGAAAATTCTATGCCCTCAAGCCACAGTCCTATTCTTAGATTCTTCAATTATTTGCTATGAAGAATCTGCAACATCTTGGACTAGGAACTTGGGCTATCCCTCTCTTCCCATGCAAGGCAGTTTCTTCACTCCTCTCCTGGGTACATCTCTAGGCATCTGGTGACTGCTCCCAGGACCCTCATCAAAGATGGTGCTTTGGGTCTCTGCATGTTCAAGCCAGGGTGGGTCCATGACCAATGATTTTCAAAATGTAGCTTCCAGAGTCATAAAAAATGCAGATGCTCATTGTGTGGTGGACGGAGGCAGATAGGCTCTGGGCTGCCCACCCCTGCTAAACCCCAAACTGTAACTGGGTAGAATTCATTCCTAAAAGTCTTGTGTATGCTATACTTGGTGCTCTTCGTTATTCATATTGGCCTCTACTCTTTAGCAGGTATATTTCTTCAGATACACATTTTGTTTCTCTGAAAACTGGATCCTCTTAGCTTTTTTTTTCTTTTAATTTTGGTTAGTTCATTGAGGTTCAGGTTCTCAGTGTGGCAGAACAGCCCACTTCCAGTGTTCCTTCTTACTGGTCAATGTCTCTGCATTCAGTAATTCAACTATCAATTGTGGCTTTAAATATGTTGCAATTTACAGGTGAAAATACTTAAGGGTGAGTGGTTAAACAACCTGCTCAACATCACCTAGTGGATAACAATGATTGATAGCTTTTAACGTCAGTTCCGTCAGACAACAAAGCCCACATTTTTAAAATGCTATGCTATACTCTCTGAATGCTCAAACGAGGGAGGGTCCACGCCCAGTAATTTTCAAAACGTGGTCTCGAGAGTCATAAAAAATGCAGGTGTTTATTGTGTGGTGAATTCAAGCAGATAGGCGCTGGGCCACCCATCCCTGCTAAACATCAAACTGTAAATATATAGTTCACAGAGTACTTCCTATGTGCCAGGGGCTGGTTTAAGCATTTTAATTACACTAACTCATTTCAATCTAACAAGTCTGTGAAATAGTTACTATTATTATTGGCTATCAATATTACGCCTATTAAGCTGATGCTTAAAGGTTAGGTAGTCCAGCCAAGATCTCATAAGTAGTGTTGCCAGATTAGAATCCAAGGAGTCCCTTGCTTTTAACGACTATCCTACCAAAAGTTCCTTGCCTAATAAAATGTCTGAATATTACTGATCAAGCCCAAGTTTGAGGGACAGGGCCCAAAGATGCGAAAATATTTTCCTAATATAACACACTCAGGTAAAGAACAGAACAGGCTCTTGCAACTCTGTGGTCCCAGGACACTGAGGAGGGGCTCCTTTTCATGGCTTCATTTCAGCTCCACTGTGCATTTCCCTTCTCTGCCTGGAGTCTCCAGAGGAGCCTGGGATTTGGCAGGAAGGCGGGAGGGAGGCAAGCCTCACTGGAGCAGGAACGAAGAGGGTCTCTGGCAACAATAGGACGGAATTTGAAAAGCTCTAACCTCGAGTTTAGAGCGATGCTAGCTAGTGCCAGGGCTAGTGGGGTGCTCATTCCGCCGAGGGCGCGGGACAGCGAGGACAACCACGCCTTGCCAACCAAAGGCGACCTGCCAGCGTTTCCTCGGGGTCGGTCGCGGCGGTGAGGGTCACAGAATTCTCCCAGTCGCCCGTTTCCAGCCACGCCCCCTTTCCCGGGGCCCTAAATGCTTCGGTAGTACTCCTATTCCGTTAATGCCGGTGCGTCCTCGCCTCATTCCGCGAGCGCCCGCAGCTACCGAGCGTCCGCAACTCCCGAGCGCACTGCTCTTCTGCGCCGGAATGCCAGCAGCCAAAGGTCGGGAGGCGCGGGATCCTTCTGGCCAATCAGGAGTCACGTTCCACCGCGCTCTCTCTTCCCGCCCCGCCCCTCCCGTATCCACGGAAACACTGCAAGTGTCTACTCCAAGACCTAGGACTTCCGTTTCGGTCCAGCAGGGCTGCGGCCATTGTTTGTGTGGACTGAGTGTTTTGGCCATAACGGTCCACTCTCACAGGCTCCGTTAAGTGACGTGAACTCTTGGGAGGACTGAGCCAGAAGCAGACAGGGCAAGACGAGCTGTGTTTGAAGGAAGAGGGGCAGAAAATCGAGGGTCAGGGACTGAGAAGCGACTCCGGTTTAGAAACCCCGGAGACACCGGTGTAGGTGCGTACATCACGGCTTCTCTCCCACGTTAAGACTGAATAAAGGCAAGTAGAGGAGGGCAGAAGCAGCTTGGTCCCTGGGGTATGGGTGCCCGGCGTTCGGTGCTGGGGCAGAGTTCTGGCCCGGGATCTGGATAAGCAACGGAGGCCGCGCGCGTCTTCACTGCAGGAGCAGAGGACCCCCGGATCTGTGGCCAAGACCTGGAGATCCCGCTCCTAGAGAACCGTTTGTGTGTCTGGTTCTTTGGTGCTTACACTTGGGCAGCCCGTGACGCGTTGGGGGAGCCCAAACCTGTCCTGCTCTTGGAGCACGCATGAAACGTTTTTTTCCCTAGAGAATAAGGGCTCTTAACTAATTGCTTATCATTTTGCCCAGGAACCTACCTGTGATCAGCAAGGAAAGACTGGGTTGGCAAAGGCTCATGCCCCCATTTTACAGGTAAGGAAACTGAGACCTTGAAGATCTAGAAGTTTGGTCTTCTTTAAAGTTCTACAAGTGCTTGATGACAGAGTTGAGACTTTGATCAGGACCTGGGAGCTCCAGTTCTGGGATACTTCTCTAAGACTGCGGGTACCTTTCTGATAGTAAATCCAGTATTCCTGTTTAGCAAGTAGGGGAGGACAACGGAATGATTTTCTACTTAAACTGAACAAAATAAGAAAAATACCTTGAAAATAGATACTATTTAAGTTTGCTAGTGCTTTTCTATTATTAGTAGTAGTAGTAGTAATAATCTCAATAAATGAGTTGTATCTTTTGAAGTTTCTAGAGGGTTGCATATAAGTTTCAAGGTGCCAGTGTTCATAGCTCTCCGTTCTGGTCGTTGAAAGGAAACAAGAACATTCATAGGCTTCTTTTTGACCTCATGCTAGGAGATTTGTGCATCGTACCCAGTTAGTATATGGGGAATTTAATGAGTTTGGGAATTTAAAGTCATACCGGGTTTTCAATCCCCCTTCCTCCTCAGCTCAGCCATCTCAGCACTACCCTTCCCGAGAAGAGGAACACAAAGGAGGAAGGAATGTACACTGTTTTCCTCATAGTCTGATCCCAGGTAAGGATGATTGTCCCTGCATTCTTCATGGGTGGTGGAAGTAGTGGAAGTGGCAATGAGGATGGATGGATGACTGGACAGAAAATGTTCCCCGCTTGCCTGAGAAATTTTCAAGCATGCAGACTTGACCCTGCCCCAACCCAGTGTCTTTTCCCAACGTTTACTCATTCATTCATTCAGTCACTCAAGTCTACTTTATAATTCATGCTGTTCTTGGTGTTCTGAGATAAAGGAATAAATGTCATGGCCAGGCCTGTAATCCCAGCACTTTGGGAGGCCAAGGTGGGTGGATCACTTGAGGTCAGGAGTTTGAGACCAGCCTAGCCAACATGGTGAAACCTCATCTTTATTATAAATATGAAAATTAGCCAGGCATTGTGGTGGGCACCTGTAATCCCAGCTACTCCGGAGGCTGAAGCAGGAGAATTGCTTGAACCCGGGAGGCTGAAGTTGCAGTGAGCCAGGATGGTGCCACTGTACTCCAGCCTGGGCGACAGAGGAAGACTCCCTTTCAAAAAAAAAAAAAGTCTTAACATTGAGGGTAACAAATTGTGTGAGATTAATAATAATTTCTGAAGTTATCCACATTAAACAGTGCCAGAATGAGTGGCACTTAAAACACAGCAACAGAAACTCAGATTTGAACAATTATGAGTAGGAAGATATCATTCTAAATAGGAAAGCCATCATTTAGTCTCAGGTACAATTTGAGGGAACAAATAAGGAAACCAGGCTATTGACAAGGAAATGTAAAATGAATGTATAAAGCCACATTGTGGAGGGCAATTAATGTTTAAATTTGTTATTTATTCTTGTGCATCTCTTCACATGAACCATATTGACAGATAGCCATTGTTGACCTCTGGGTATATTTACTTGTAGTCTTTTATCTAATACTTATTGTATATACATACTCACTTGTCTGTACAAATACTGATATGTATGTATACATGTTCATTTGTACATGTATGTACACATGTACAAATGTGAACATATATGCACCCGTATGCACACATGTATATAAAAAGATTAGTGTATATAAAATATTATTAAACAATTTGAGTCATGACAAATAGGCTTCATGAGGGAAGGAAATGTTCCCAGTATATAGAATTTTATTGTGCATATACTAAGAACTCAGTAAATATTTATTCAATGTATGAATAGCTGTTATTTATGTACATTTTTCACTTAACATATAATGAGCATTTTTCCAAGCATACTTTGGTAGCATGAGTTTTAATGACTATATAGTGTTCCATTCTAGGTATATACTATGCTTTATTTAACTTTGCTTTCTTTCTTTTTTTTGAGACGGAGTCTTGCTGTGTCGCCCAGGCTGGAATGCAGTGGCATGATCTTGGCTCACTGCAACCTCAGCCTCCCTGGTTCAAGCAATTCTCCTGCTTCAGCCTGCCAAGTAGCTAGGACTACAGGTGCATGCTGCCACACCTGGCTGATTTTTTTGTATTTTTAGTAGAGACGGGGTTTCACCATGTTGCCCAGGCTGGTCTCGAACTCCTAAGCTCAGGCAATCTGCCCACCTTGGCCTCCCATTAAGTTTGCTTTTTATTGGGGAAAATTTAAGTATTTCCCAATATTTTGTTGTTATAAATATCTTATAATACTTAACATAATTTATTAAGTATATGTCTTTTTATATTCTCAAGATATACTCTGAGAAATAGGAAAACAGAATCAAAGGATATAAGCATGTTTTAGGCTTTTGAAAAACTCACGTTCTCTTTTAGAAATGTTACATGATCTTGAACTCCTACAACCATTTGATTAATGATTCTGTCTTACTGAGCCTTTGCCAGCATTGAGTATTAATTTTTAAATTTTGCCTTGATTTGCATCCTTTTAATCCTCAGTAGGGTTGACTTTTTTACATATATTCATTGACTCTTTATATTCCTTCTTTGATGAATCGCCTTTTGATATATGTCACTGTTTTCCTACTGAAGTTTTTGTTTCCATTTGATAGTAGATATTCTGTGTGTAAAACATATAAATCATTTGTCATATGTTATAAATATTTCTCCTAGTTTATCATTTGCCTTTTACTTTAAGGACTTGTTTATATAAGTTTTAAATTTGCATAAAATGAAATCTTATTTCTTTTACTTATATGGTTTTGTGCTTAGAAATCTCTTCTTCACTTCCAAATTTAATATGTAATTGCTTTGATTTTCCTGTTTATTGTGTTAAGTATTTTAAACTTTTAATTTTTAAACCTGTCAAGAATTGATTTTGATGTGAGAAATGACAGGATTTAAACATTCTTTTTACTTCCTAGTTATTTAATTTTTCTGCTAACATTTATCTTCTCTACTGACTGTGGTGCTACCTTTTCATATACAAAATTACACATATACATTATGTATATGAAGATTACTTTTGAGGCTGTCTTGTTTTGTGGACCCTCTTCTCAATTCTTATACTGGTATCAGAATGTTTTTATTGTTGTCCTTTATATGTAGTGCATTTAATAGGCAATGAAGAAGAATGTAGCCTTTCTTTTTCACTCATTGAAGATAAAAAGGAGAGAGGATGACTTTTTCCACAGAATAATATTCTGATGATTTCCATTTTGGACAAAAAGATGTAAAAGGAACATATATATAATAAGTTTTCAATAATAAGTATATGTTAATCTTTCATTATATTTAATCAGTATAGCACATTGGTCATAGTACAGGCTCCACATCTACTACCTAAGCTTATTGCATGTCTATCACTTCTTAGTACTGTGAACTAGATTGAATCACTTAGCCAGTCTTTTATCTTTATATTGGAGAAATAACAGCTACTGTGTAGGGCTGTTAAGAATGTTAAACAAGATCATACATGTAAAAATAACTTACAACAGTGCTGGACATGAAGAACTCACTAATAATTGTGTTAAGTTAGCTATTATTTGAACTATAATGCATATCTGATATAATTTTTTTAGTCACTAAGACATAAGAACTGAGACAGAGAATCAAGCTTAATTTTTTTTTCTGCCAGATGTCGTTTGTTCCAACATCATTAATTGAATAAGCCATCTTTCCCCCACAAATTTGATGTAACCTTTTTCATGTGTAAAATGCACTGTTGTACTCATGTCCATTTCTGGATTTGTACCCGTTTCCATTGTTCTTCTCTACTTCTATGTCAAGTCATGTTATGAATTACAGAGTCCTTGTTAAAGTTTTAATATGCCATTGAATTAGCCTTTCCTCATTATTCCACTTTCAAAATGGTTTTCTTTCAAAAGCATTTGAAAATCAGTTTGTTACAGCTCCTCCTCCCCCACATCAAAATCAAGATTAACATCTTGATTAAACCTGCTTGAAAACAGAGATAAGTTTAGTTAGAACAAAATTATATTTATTTCTCCTAAGATTGAGCAGAGTCATCTTGTTTTTTCAACTGTTTTGTGTGTGTGTGTGTGTGTGTGTGTGTGTGTGTGTGTGTGTGTGTGTTTGAGACAGAGTCATCTTGCTCTGTTGCCCAGGCTGGAGTGCAGTGGCACACTCTTGGCTCACTGCAACCTCTGTCTCCTGGGTGCAAGTGATTCTCATGCCTCAGCCTCCCAAGTAGCTGGGATTACAGGTGTGATCTGCCACGTCTGGCTAATTTTTGTATTTTTAGTAGAGACAAGGTTTCACCATGTTGGCCAGGCTAGTCTCAAACTCCTGACTTCAAGTGATCTGCCCGCCTTGGCCTCCCAAAGTGCTGGGATTACAGGCATGAGCCACCGCGCCCGGCCCCAACCTTATTTTTAGTCCTCAAATTCTAAGACTATCTTTATATAGGTTCTGAGTATTTTTGGTAAATTTATTTTTAGGAATTTATATTCTTATTGCTATTACACATTTCATTTAGGCAGAGCTTGCAGTGAGCTGAGATTATGCCACTGCACTCCAGCCTGGGTGACAGAGCGAGACTCCATCTCAAAATATATATATATATATTATTTATATGTCTGAACTTTTTTTCTATACTCTTAAATTTTATGTAATTTGAACTTTATTGTGATGTATTTCATATAAGCAAAAGAATATATGAAAAC
This sequence comes from Papio anubis, assembly GCF_008728515.1. Taxonomy (NCBI): domain Eukaryota; kingdom Metazoa; phylum Chordata; class Mammalia; order Primates; family Cercopithecidae; genus Papio; species Papio anubis. The sequence goes on along the minus strand of NC_044987.1, from coordinate 66,306,262 downwards.
ATATGTACAATTTATAATAACGTGAATATCCACCATTGAACTCAGTATATACTGTTTTTTCTTTTTAAGACAGACTGTTTGCTTTCTCTCCCACCCTGGAGTGCAGTAGCATGATCTCAGCACACTGCAACCTCCACCTCCCGGGTAATATATATATATATATTCTTTTCTGTGACAGGGTTTCCCCATGTTGGCCAGGCTGATCTCGAACTCCTGGCCTCAAGTGACCTGCCTGCCTCAGCCTCCCAAAGGGCTGAGATTATAGGCATGAGCCACCATGCCCAGCCTAAATCAGCATATACTTTTAAAAGCCCCCTGATGATTCCAAAATTTATTTCCCACCCCTTTCCTAAAGGGGCAACCACTATCTTAAATGTTGTTATGCCTTAGTTTTTTTTTTCCCTATGCTTTTAACTACATCTACATTTCTAAACACAATTGTTTAGTTTTGCATATTTTTGAACATTATATAAATAGAATCACTGTATATATTCTTCCATGAATGGCTTCTTTTGCATAATGTTAACTTTTACAGTGCATCAATGTTGATTCACGTAGTTGTTCATTTTCACAGCTGTGTACTGTTTCATAGTATGAACAACTGATCTATTTTGTTACTGACTTTTTGGATTGTTTTTAGTTTTTTGCTGTTACAGCATTTATGATGCTCTAACTGTTCTTGTACAGATCTTTTGGTATACACGTGTAATCACTAGTTTATAATTCTAGTAGCAGAATTTCTGGGATCATGAATTCCCTTATGATTGCCATTAGTTTTCAGCTGATTTTCTTGGCTCTCTCAGATGTGCAGTCATATCCTCTACAGTTAATTTTGTCTAATTGCATTATCATGTAGTTTCACAGTAGTTTAAAAATTGTGGATTTGCAGTATCCTTGTCAACTTTCCAGTTTTAACGAGAATGACTTTAATGTTTTACCTTTGCGTTTAAGATATGTTTGTATGTCTTTTGCTTTGTTTTGTTTTCAATGCTTTGTCTGTAGTTTTAAATGAAAGATGCGTGTTGAATTTTAAGAAGTATACTTTTTGGCATCCATTAGAATAATCATATGGCTTTTCTTATTTGATGTTATTATAAAAGTTTAAAGTTTTTTTTTATTATTATACTTTAAGTTCTAGGGTACATGTGCATAACGTGCAGATTTGTTACATATGTATACTTGTGCCATGTTAGTGTGCTGCACCCCTCAACTCGTCAGCACCCATCAACTCGTCATTTACATCAGGTATAACTCCCAATGCAATCCCTCTCCCCTATCCACTCCCCATGATAGGCCCTGGTGTGTGATGTTCCCCTTCCCGAGTCCAAGTAATCTCATTGTTCAGTTCCCACCTATGAGTGAGAACATGCGGTGTTTGGTTTTCTGTTCTTGCGATAGTTTGCTGAGAATGATGATTTCCAGCTGCATCCATGTCCCTACAAAGGACACAAACTCATCCTTTTTTATGGCTGCATAGTATTCCATGGTGTATATGTGCCACATTTTCTTAATCCAGTCTGTCACTGATGGACATTTGGGTTGATTCCAAGTCTTTGCTATTGTGAATAGTGCCGCAATAAACATACGTGTGCATGTGTCTTTATAGCAGCATGATTTATAATCCTTTGGGTATATACCCAGTAATGGGATGGCTGGGTCATATGGTACTTCTAGTTCTAGATCCTTGAGGAATCGCCATACTGTTTTCCATAATGGCTGAACTAGTTTACAATCCCACCAACAGTGTAAAAGTATTCCTATTTCTCCACATCCTCTCCAGCACCTGTTGTTTCCTGACTTTTTAATGATTGCCATTCTAATTGGTGTGAGATGGTATCTCATTGTGGTTTTGATTTGCATTTCTCTGATGGCAAGTGATGATGAGCATTTTTTCATATGTCTGTTGGCTGTATGAATGTCCTCTTTTGAGAACTGTCTGTTCATATCCTTTGCCCACTTTTTGATGGGGTTGTTTGTTTTTTCTTGTAAATTTGTTTCAGTTCTTTGTAGTTCTTTGTAGGTCTGCTTGCTGCAGAGATGAGTTCAATTCCTGGATATCCTTGTTAACTTTCTGTCTCGTTGATCTGTCTAATGTTGACAGTGGGGTATTGAAGTCTCCCATTATTATTGTCTGGGAGTCTAAGTCTCTTTGTAAGTCTCTAAGGACTTGCTTTATGAATCTGGGTGCTCCTGTATTGGGTGCATATATATTTAGGATCATTAGCTCTTCCTGTTGAATTGATCCTTTTACCATTATGTAATGGCCTTCTTTGTCTCTTTTGATCTTTGATGGTTTAAAGTCTGTTTTATCAGAGACTAGTATTGCAACCCCTGCTTTTTTTTGTTCTCCATTTGCTTGGTAGATCTTCCTCCATCCCTTTATTTTGAGCCTGTGTATGTCTCTGCATGTGAGATGGGTCTCCTGAATACAGCAAACTGATGGGTCTTGACTCTTTATCCAGTTTGCCAGTCTGTGTCTTTTAGTTGGAGCATTTAGTCCATTTACATGTAAGGTTAATATTGTTATGTGTGAACTTGATCCTGCCATTATGATATTAACTGGTTATTTTGCTCATTAGTTGATGCAATTTCTTCCTAGCCTCGATGGTCTTTACATTTTGGCATGTTTTTGCAATGGCTGGTACCGGTTGTTCCTTTCCATGTTTAGTGCTTCCTTCAGGGTCTCTTGTAAGGCAGGCCTGGTGGTGACAAAATCTCTAAGCATTTGCTTATCTGTAAAGGATTTTATTTCTCCTTCACTGATGAAACTTAGTTTGGCTGGATATGAAATTCTGAGTTTAAAATTCTTTTCTTTAAGAATGTTAAATATTGGCCCCCACTCTCTTCTGGCTTGGAGAGTTTCTGCCGAGAGATCTGCTGTTAGTCTGATGGGCTTCCCTTTGTGGGTAACCCGACCTTTCTCTCTGGCTGCCCTTAAGATTTTTTCCTTCATTTCAATTTGGTGAATCTGGCAATTATGTGTCTTGGAGTTGCTCTTCTCAAGGAGTATCTTTGTGGCGTTCTTTGTATTTCCTGAATTTGAATGTTGGCCTGCCCTACTAGGTTGGGGAAGTTCTCCTGGATGATATCCTGAAGAGTGTTTTCCAACTTGGTTCCATTTTCCCCCTCACTTTCAGGCACCCCAATCAGACGTAGATTTGGTCTTTTTACATAATCCCATACTTCTTGCAGGCTTTGTTCGTTTCTTTTTCTTTTGGTTTCTTCAATTTCATTTCATTCATTTGATCCTCACCTGATACTCTTTCTTCCAGTTGATCGAGTCAGTTACTGAAGTTTGTGCATTTGTCGTGATTTCGCGGTCGGTTTTCATCTCTTTCCATTTCTGTTTATGACCTTGTCTGCATTAATTACTCTAGCCATCAATCTTCCACTTTTTTCAAGATTTTAGTTTCTTTATGCTGGGTAATGAATTCCTCCTTTTTAGCCTGAGAAATTTGATGGACTGAAGCCTTCTTCTCTCATCTCGTCAAAAGTCATTCTCCGTCCAGCTTTTGATCCGTTATTGGCGATGAGCTACATTCCTTTGCCGGGAGATGCCTTATTTTTGAATTTCCAGCTTTTCTGGGTCTCTGCTTTTTCCCCATCTTTGTGGTTTTATCTTGCCTCTCTGGTCTTTGGATGATGGTGACGCACTGATGGGGTTTCTTGCAGGTGTCCTTCCTGTTTGATAGTTTCTAACAGTCAGGACCAGCTGTAGGTCTGTTGGAGATTGCTTTGAGGTCCACTCCAGACCCTGTTTGCCTGGGTGTCAGCAGCAGAGGCTGCAGAAGATAGAATATTGCCGGAACAGCGAGTGTACCTGTCTGATTCTTGCTTTGGAGGCTTCCTGTCAGGGGTGTACTCCACCCTGTGAGGTGTGGGGTGTCAGACTGCCCCTAGTGGGGGATGTCTCCCAGTTAGGCTACTCAGGGTTCAGGGACCCACTTAAGCAGGCAGTCTGTCCCTTCTCAGATCTCAGCCTCTGTGTTGGGAGATCCACTGCTCTCTTCAAAGCTGTCAGACAGAGTTGTTTGCGTCTGCAGAGGTTTCTGCTGCTTTTGTTGTTATCTGTGCCCTGTCCCCAGAGGTGGAGTCTACAGAGACAGGCAGGTTTCCTTGAGCTGCTGTGAGCTCCACCTAGTTCAAGCTTCCCAGAGGCTTTGTTTACCTACTTAAGCCTCAGCAATGTCGGGCGCCCCTCCCCCAGCCTCGCTGCTGCCTTGCAGTTAGATGTCAGACTGCTGTGCTAGCAATGAGGGAGGCTCCGTGGGCGTGGGACCCTACCGGCCAGGTGTGGGATATGATCTCCTGGTGTGCCTGTTTGCTTAAAGTGCAGTATTGGGGTGGGAGTTACCCGATTTTCCAGGTTTGTGTGTCTCAGTTCCCCTGGCTAGGAAAAGGGATTCCCTTTCCCCTTGCGCTTCCCAGGTGAGGCGATACCTCACCCTGCTTCAGCTCTTGCTGGTCGGGCTGCAGCAGCTGACCAGCACCGATTGTCCGGCACTCCCCAGTGAGATGAACCCAGTAGCTCAGTTGAAAATGCAGAAATCACCGGTCTTCTGTGTCGCTCGTGCTGGGAGTTGGAGACTGGAGCTGTTCCTATTCGGCCATCTTGCTCCTCACCCCCGCTTGTCTTTACCAACTTATTTTCTTTGTCAATTTTAAGGAACAGAAGTCTATTCTGTTCCTCAGAATAGCCATCTGGAAATTTGACTGGAATGTATTGAATTTAAGTCACTGCATCCATGAGCATGGAAGCATGCTTCTCCTTTTATTTAGATAATCTTTCTTCTTTATTGGAATGTGAAAGTTTTCTTCAAAGAATTCTTTGTATTCTTGGTTAAGATAGGGTTTTTTTTTTCTTTTTTTTTCTGTTGTGAATGGTATCTTACTTTCTAGTAGTTGCTGCTGAGTCAGTTAAACTATTTCTGTATTGTATCTGATAGTTTTGCTGAACTCTCTTATAGTTTACTGTGTACTCTTTTTCTAGTTAGATGGCCGTAACGGGGCAAATAATGACATTTTATATTTTTGCTTCTAATCCTTATACCTCTTAGTTCTTTTTCTTATAGTATTTGCCAGAATCTCTAGTGCTATGTTGAAAGCAGCAGTGATGGTGGTCATTCTTGTTACCATTGTAAAGGGAATATATGTGAAGTTTCTCCATTAAGCTTAAAGTTCTTGATATTTAACCTTTGCCACTGTAGGGAGTTTATTTTTTCCTCTAGTTTGCTAAAAGTGTTTTTAAGAGAATATATGGGTGTTGTGCTTCCTGAATTTTATATCACATGATTTTTCTGCATCAGTTGAGATTATCATGGATTTATTCTATTTTCTATTAATACAGTGAATTATGTTAATAGATTTTTCTCATGTTGAACGATCCTTGCATTCCTATAATAAACTGATCACGATGCATATATTTGATATGTTACTGAATTTAATTAGCTGATATTTTATTTAAGATTTTTGTATATTTACAAAATTTACAAATGTGCCCATAATTTAATTTTATTTGTATCGTTCTTATCTGGCCTTGGAATCCAAGATTACACTAGCTACATAAAATAAGTTGGCAATTTTCACTCTCTACTTTGTTTTCAATGTATTATAATAGTAATTAAGTTAATTACATGTTTGCTAGAACTCAACTATAAAGCTCTTAGAGCTTTGGGATTACGGAGAGGGAGGAAGAGCGTGGCTGCCATTTTAATTTAGTACTGACTAGTCTATATAATTTTTCATTAGTCTTTCATCTGTTTTGCCATTTTATTATTTCCTTTTTGTACTTTACTGGGAGTTGATCCCTTTAGGTACATATTTAGGTGTATTTGCCTGTAGCTGATAAATATCCTTATATATATAGTTCACAACACCTTTGCATCTTTGAAAAATCTTATGTCTAAAGTTATTTCCATATTTTGCCCAGTATTTTTTTCATAACTGTCTTATTAGAAATCTGACTTTCATTGATCTGACATTAAATTTTTAAGAACATCTTTTGGCTTTATGCATTTTCTCAATCATTTATTTGTTTCTTATATCTTTGACATCCACTTTATTTTTCTTTTTTGAAGTTTGATCTTTTTTTTTTTTTTTTTAAATGGGGGATGGTTTCTCTTTTTTACACTCCTGAGCTGAATGCTTTATTTCTAGACTTTTTTTTAACTTTTATTTTAGGATTAGGGGTATATATACAGCTTTGTTATATAGATAAATTGTGAGTCATGGGTGTTTGACATTCAAATTATTTTGTCAACCAGGTAAAGCATAGTACCAGATAGGTAGTTTTTTGATCCTTGCCCTCCTCTCACCCTCTACCTTCAAGTAGGCCCTGATATCTGTTGCTCCCTTCTTTGTGGCCATGTGTTCTCAATATTTAGCTCCAACATATAAGTGAGAACATGCAGTATTTGGTTTTCTGTTTCTGCATTAGTTCACTTAGGATAATGGCCTGCAGCTCCATCCATGTTGCTGCAAGGGACATCATTTTATTCTTTTTCAATGCCTGTGTAGTATTCCATGGTGTATGTGTACCACATTTTCTTTATCCAGTCTAATTTTAATGGGCATTTAGGTTGATTCCATGTCTTCGCTATTGTGAATAGTGCTGAAATGAACATACACATGCTTATTGTCTTTATGGTAGAACAATTTATATACCTTTGGGCATATACCCAGTAATGGGATTGCTGGGTATGGTAATTCTGTTTTAAGTTCTTTGAGAAATCACCACACTGCTTTCCACAATGACTGAACTAATTTACATTCCCGCCATCAGCATATTTAAGTATTCCCTTTCCTCTGCTATCTTGTCAGCATCTTACTATTTTTTGAATTTTTAATAATAGCCATCTGACTGATATGAGATGGTATCTCACTATGGTTTTGATTTGCCTTTATCTGATGATTAGTGATGTTGAGCATTTTTTTCATATGCTTGTTGACTGTATGTATGTCTTCTTTTGAAAAGTATTTATGTCCTTTGCCTACTTTTTAATGGGGTTGTTTTTTGTTTGTTAATTTGTTTGAATTCTTTATCGATTCTAGACTTTGGATCTTCGTCAGATGCATAGTTTGCAAATATTTTCTCCCATTCTGTACGTTGTCTGTTTACTCTGTTGATAATTTCTTTTGCTGTGCAGAAGCTCTTTACTTGAATTAGGTCCCATTTGTCAATTTTTGTTTTTGTTACAGTTGCTTTTGGTGTCTTCATCATGAAATCTTTGCCAAGTCCTGTGTCCAGAATGGTATCCCCTAAGTTATCTTTCAGGGTTTTTACAGTTTTAGGTTTTCATGTAAGTCTTTAAACCATGTCAAATTGATTTTTGTATACTGTGTAAGGAAGGGGTCTAGTTTCAATCTTCTACATATGGCTAGCCAATTATCCCAGCACCATTCATTGAATAGGAGTCCTTTCCCATTGCTTGTTTTTGTCAACTTTGTTGAAGATCAGATGGTGGTAGGTGTGAGGCATTTTTTTCTGGGCTCTATATTCTGTTCCATTGGTGTATGTGTCTGTTTTTATATGAGTACCCTGCTATTTTGGTTACTGTAGCTTTGTAGTTTGAACTCAGGTAACGTGATGCCTCCAGCTTTGTTCATTTTGCTTAGGGTTGCCTTGGCTATTTGGGCTCCTTTTGGGTTCTATGTGAATTTTAAAATCGTTTTTTTTCCTAATTCAGTGATGAATGTCATTGGTAGTTTGATAGAAGTATCATTGAATCTGTATATTGCTTCAATATAGCCATTTTGGTTATGTTGATTTTATCCATGAACATGGAATGTTTTTCCATTTGTTTATGTCATCTCTGATTTCTTTGAGCAGTGCTTTGTAATTCTTGTTGTAGAGATGTTTTACATCCCTGGTTAGCAGTATGCATAGATGTTTTATTCTTTTTGTGGCTATTGTAAATGGGATTGCATTCTTGATTTGGCTCTCAGCTTGGATGTTATTGGTATATAGAAATGCTACTGTATTTTGTATATCGGTTTCATATCCTGAAACTTTCCTGAAGTTGTTTATTAGCTAAAGGAGCTTTGGGGCAGAGACTCTGGGATTTTTTAGGTATAGAATCATATCATCTGCAAACAGAGATAGTTTGACTTCATGTCTTTTTATTTGGATACCTTTTATTTCTTTCTCTTGCCTGATTGCTCTGGCTAGGACTTCCAGTACTGTGTTGAATAGGAGTGGTGAGAGTGGGCATTCTTGTCTTTTTCTGGTTCTCAAGGTAAATACTTTGAGCCTTCACCTATTCAGTATGATGTTAGTCTAGCTGGGTTTTTAAAAAAGATATTTATTTATTCATTTATTTAAGACAGCGTCTCGCTCTGTCTTGCGGGCTGGAGTGCAGTGGTACAATCACAGCTCATTGCAGCCTCAACCTCCCAGACTCAATCGCTCCTCCTACCTCAACTTCCTGAGTAGCTGGGACTACAGGTGTGTGCCACCATGCCTGGCTAATTTTTGTATTTTTTGTAGAGATGGGATTTCTCCATATTGCCCAAGGTGATCTCAAACTCCTGGGCTCGAGCGATCTGCCCAAAGTGCTGGGATTACAGGTGTGTGCCACTTTGCCCAGCTGCTCTAGCCATTTTTGTTTCCTTCAAGTATTTCATTTGGATCTTGCACATTTTTTGTGTAATTATTGTCATTATTACATTTAGATTTTTAGGAAAAAAAATTAAGAATTGTTATTTTTTTCTTTTAAATTCAAAGATTACTTAATAATATAGTATGTTACTTGGGTTTCAGAAGTGTGGACTTTTAAAATTCTATTGTTAATAATTTCAAATTTTATTACATTGTAGCTAGAGAATGTATTCTGTATTATGTTGATGCTTTGGAATTTATCATGATTTATTTTATGGACTAATACATGGTCTATCTTATAGTGCTATGTATTCATGAAAATAATGTGTATTTTGTATTTTGATGGTGCAGAGTTCAACACAGATAAAATAACTGAAGCTTATTATTTGTGGTGTTTAGTCTTCATATTATTAGTGTTTTTTTGTTTGCTTGCTATAATTTTTTGAGAGGGACATATTAATATCTATCATTACAACTAATGGTATATATATTTCCCCTCACATTTGTGACACTTGTCGTTTGGTATGTTTTGAAGTTTTATTTGTGGATGCAATTTATTTTGGATATTTTTTCTTACTGTTCATATAAAAAACATTTTTGTCCCTTATGGTATTTTTGCCATAAATTTTACTCATCTGAAATTAAGTTTGCTATTTCAGCTTTCTTTTGATTCATATTTTTGTAATCTTTTTCTATCCTTGTATTTTTAAATATTTTTCTTTTTAGTGTATCTCTTCTAAACCACATGCTAAATCTTATTTTTTAATCTATGGGTCTTTTAATCTGTAAGATTAAATTATTTAAAATTATTTTAATTATTATTATATTATTTTGCCATCTTTTCTTTTCTTATTTTCTGTTTTCCCATGGAGCAAGTTGTCTTCTGTTTTTATTTTGTTTTTCATAGATTCCATTTTGGTTCTTATGATGGTTGTGCTTAACTTAAAACCCACAATGACTATTATTTACCCCTACTGACTTTTTAAATGTATTAATATCTTAACTTAAAACCCACAATGACTTTCATTTGCCCCTACTGACTTTTTAAATGTATTAATATCTAGGTCATATTTTTAGTAAGACGTGGACTTCAACACACTCTTATGTCCGTCTCTTTCTCCCCTCATGTTTGTATTGTCAAGAATTGTAGTGCAGATATGTAGGCATTGACATACTTTCTATGTCTCCTTTTTTCTTTGTTTGCTCTCCTATATTTTTTGTTGTTAGTTTTGTTTTATGATAACAATAAACTTTACCAAGGTACTTGATCACCTTTCTTGTCATATTTCATGCAGCCTTTCCTGAATTTTTTTCTCTTCTTAATTGACTTATTAGAAAAATAGGTAAGTGTATATATTTAAAATATATTTAGGTTACTTATTAAAATAATAGAAACTATATGTGAAATTGAAACCTATATAGATGAAAAGGTGGTGATGAGAAGAAATTTAAGCATAAAACTGTCAGTCAATCTAAAAGATGGGAAAGGAAGAATAAAAAACGATATGTTAGAAATAAGTCTATATTAGTAATCACAATAAATAAACATGGATAATAAAATAACTGAGTCATACTGATTGAGTGAAAAACAGAAATCTTGCTCTGTGCTCTTTACAAGAGACCTATTTAATTTCACAATAAAAGGTCAATCATGTTAAACAGTGGTTAAGATCCATCAAGCAGATGTATTAGGCATGAACTAATATATAGCTAAGCATCCATTTCAAATTGTATAAGCAAAATCTGACAATATTAAAAGAAGGAATCAAAACTCCAGATGTATAGAGAATGATTTTAACTGATCTTTCTTGAAAAGGACCTTAAAGAAAACTAATAATCAGAGCTATGTTCATAGATGAGAAGACAAAAGAGATATCAAGTTTATATAATATTGTTGGAGGGTTACTTATATACCAAAAAAGGAGCGGAAAATTACCAAACTCCTGGGAGAAATACTACATCCTGGTTCGTCAAGGAAATGGAACAAGAATGAACCTGGACATTTGTTGTGCCAGAAAGTAAGGAAAGCTCTCAAACACCAAAAATGGTCATATTACAAACCTAGGAGCCAACCTGAAGGGATTTTTACTAGTCTGAGATGAGAGAATCTTGCACATCTAAAAGACAAATGATTGCAATTTAATTGCAACCCATCCACTATGTAAGAATCAGTGAGTATGTAAACATTGAAAAGCAAAATAATACAAATGTCATTGGTCATAGTTGGTGATTGCTTTGCCCCGTCTCATCACTCTGAAAATTGATTTTTAAAAGAGAGTAAGTTTGGGAGATAATCAAGCATTTTATCTTATCTTTTTCATTAGGATTACATTTCAGGATAACCAGAAAATTTGTAATGGCAAGTTTTTCATTATAGAAGAATTATAGCATATGTATGCACAAGGAATGGTAGAATTACAGAATTAGACAACCAATTTGTAAAACCTAATGAAATCACAAATCCAGGAAATGATCATCATTTATTGCTAAAACTTTTAATGAAAGGTTTAAGAGAATCTTGGAATGGAAGGACTGGGCTGATAGCACCTGAAGCCATTGTTCAGTTTAGCTAACTAAAATGTACTATAGGAAGTATATACGCAGGTATTCTTGTCAGAAAAAATGAACCGTAGTCTAATCAAGTCTCTGGAACAAAAGAACCAGCTAACAGGAAGTAAATAAAGAACTTAAACGCCACAAGAAAACAATTAGCCAGATCATTTTTAATCCTTCAGAATTCATTAGTTTGAAGTATATCTCTTATAAGCAGTGTGCCACTTTATTTTAAAACTCAATTTTAGTATCCTTTTCTCCATCAGTAGGCTTACTTGTCATCTTAGTTTATTGTTTATATAATTCTTTTTTCTGTTTAGATTTATTGTACTTGCTAATATTGAATATAGGTGTCTTGCTTTTATTGTTCCTTTAGGGGAAAATATTTGTAACATTTTAAAAACTATTTTCAAGGGACATTTTATAGTATTTTTTAGTAAACTGAAATACAGATGCCTGACAATTTCACTTCTAGAGGTTTGTCATACAGAAATATATCTATTTATCATATAGAAATATTTGTATTTATCATATAGACATTATCATATAGAAATATTATTACAATAGAAATAATTATATATTTAAGAGAATTATTTTGCTATATGTTATAGCCAAGAAACTGGAAGCGATCTTAATGTCCATTAATATGGGAACAGTTAAGTCTTGGACATCAATAAAATGAAATGCTACATAAGTTTTGCAAATAATATTAGTTATCTATTATTGCAAAACAAATTATTTAATACTTAAAACAGCAAACATTATCTTACCCAGTTTCTGAGGGTGAGGAATCTGAAAGAAGCAAAGCTGTCTCAAGGTCTCTCATGAAGTTGCAGTGAAGCTGTCAGCAGGGACTGCAGTCATCTGAAGGCTGCACTGTGGTTGGAGGATCCACTTCTAAGATAGTTTACTCACATGGCTGTTGGCAAGATGTCTCATTTCTCAGTGAAAGCAGAAGGTCCCAATTCCTCACCACAGGTCTGCTTAAGTTTTCTCATGACATGGCATATAGCTTTTCCCAGAGCTAGTGATCCTAGAGAGAGCAAGAAAGAAGCTGCAGTGACTTTTATGACCCAGCCTCCAAAGTTGCATAACACTACTTCCTTATCCACTTTATTTCCTATTCATCAGAAGTTACTCACTAAGTTCAGCCCATATTCAAGGGGTGGGGAATTAGGCTTCACTTCTTGAAAGGAAAGGATCAAATAATTTATGGGCATGTTTAAAAATTACCATAAATAAGATAGGTCTACCTGTACTGAAGTGGGAAGTTGTACACTATGTATTAAATGAAAAAAAGAAAATTGCAGAATTACCATGTCTTTATTAAGGAAAAAAATCAGTGAAGTATGAATGTGTGTTGTGTATACATGGAAGAAGGTTAGAAAAAACACAGTGAAAACTGGTTATAGTGGTTATTTCTTAAATTATTTGGGGGAAGGTAGGCTTTTAATTTTTACTTATATTATTTCAATGTTTTAAATATTTATGAACTTATTTTCAGTAAAAGAAATTAGACTCCTGATTGCTAATATGTTTTTAAAATAAATCGTTAAATTTTTTAAAAAAATAACAAATCCAATAACTACAGATTGAATTTTATTTTTATTGTACTTTTTATAAAACTAGAGATCAGTGAGTCCGTTTATTTTCTAGACAGATACAACTTTCACAGTTTCACTCCTGTAGTTTGAGTTTCTGAGCATCCCAAATTTCTTTTCTTTTTTTAATTTATATATTTAAAGTGGATTCATTATATTTAAAATTTATTAAATTTATTTTATAAACATTAAAAATAGGCCACTAGATATTTAAATATATGGCTCTGAATGTTCTCATTCTTGAGTTCTTATTTGTGGTTAATGTTTTGTTGTTTAGACATATATTTTCATGTAGTTTATTTGGAAAATAGTAGTTTGGCTGCATATTTTTTACCCTTGAATATTTCAGTACATCTTTCCTTTACCCTACATTAACACATTATGACAGTATATGGAAATCTCAACTGAAACACTTTATCAAACGTTTTTAATTTATCTCACTTTTATTTAATAGGTAGTGCTGAGTTTAAAAACCTCTATGATGTAACTACATAATCTTGTACAAGTAACTTAGTCTTGCTAAACGTTAGTTTGCGTATTCATTTAGTGTGAATAATAATACCTTATTGGATTGTTCTGAGAGTAAATGAGATAACATAGCCCTATTCATAAATGTTCAATAAGATATAGCTGCAGCTAAGATGGTGCTGCTGCTGATAATGATAGTATTTGGCTTTTCTTCCATTTTATTGTAAACTCCTTAAAAGTATCTGTTTCCTTTATTCTTAGTAGGTACTCAATATTTTAAACTGAAATTTAGAATTGAGAATGTGTGATCAAATAGATACAATGAAAAATTTAAAAAGAAATAAAATGGATTTGCCACATAACCAATTTATGATCTGTTTTTTCCACTAAAAGAATTACTTTAGGCAGTTTTAATACATATATTTATCTCTTCTCCATTCTAAAATGCATAATAGTAGTAGAAAGCTACCTACAACATGGGATTTCTGTGAGGAGTAACTGAAATATAGGTAAAAAACTTAGTAGTTAGTAGACAAGTGCTGTATAGGTGTTTCTTTTGATAGTGATGATGTTTCATGATTGGATATATTATTTAGCTGTTTGACTACTATTGTTATACCTCTCCTTACCTTTCTTGGTTTTCTTCTTTGTTGAAGTTCTTTTTGGCTTGCCACTTATGTTAATCTGCTAAATGTCTTTATCTTTGTCCATCTTCTCACTTAGATTTCTTTTTCCTAGAAAGCCTGATCTTTGACCAGATGGCAGTAACATTTGAAGATGTCACTATTATTTTTACTTGGGAGGAGTGGAAATTCCTGGATTCTTCTCAAAAAAGGCTCTACAGGGAGGTCATGTGGGAGAACTACACAAATGTCATGTCAGTAGGTAAAGTTATCCCACCTCATAGGGAATAGTCAGAGTTTCTTCTAGGAACAGTTTTGTTGAGTATTTTGTTTTTTTATCTGGGTGTTATATTGAGGTGTTAGAAGAGATATTCTCAAAAATGTTTCTTAAATCAGGTCACAAATAAAAGATAAAGCAAGACAGATTCCAGGACACCTAGGTTGTATCATTAATAGATACTTGTGATTATTAGTTTTAGTTATTTTCTGCATTGCCCTTAAAACACATATCTCCATACATAGTCAATTTTGTGTGGTCCTAAATTTTTTCTCTCTTCATGCTATTTGTATAAGTTAGCTTTTGTTGTATAACATACTGTGCCAGACTTAGTGGCTTAAAAACAAACTTTATTGTTTTTTATGATTCTCATTGACTGGATAGATCTTTTATCTTGGAGAGATTTGGTTGTGGCTGACTGGTCTAAGATTAAGCTGCTTGGCCTGACTCACATGTGGGGCAGTTGGCTCAGTATCAGTGGAGGTAGTGGGAATTTGTTGGTCACATATCTCTCTTCAAACAAGCCAACCCAAGCACACTTACATGGTGGGGGTCACAGGATTTTCAAAAGCATCGAGAAAGGGGAGGGGCTTTTCAAGTCTCTGCTTGTGTGACTTTTGTTATTTTCCCAGTTAGCAATGCAAGTTGTGTAGCCAAGCATAGAGAGAGTGTGGAAGGAGAATACCAAAGGTGTAGGTAAAGTAGTGAGTTAATGTAGTCATTTTTTCTCAATCTACCGTGCTATTCTAGAACAGAAAAATATGAACAATATATTTTGTTTCTTATAATAATATCCAAAATAAAGTAATCTAATTATATCTCAGTCTTTAAGACTATTTCCATTAAGCAGTTGGCATTATTCTCATTTCTAACAGTGCCTGGTAAATAGAAGTTAAATCTTTCTAACAGTGCCTGTTCAAAATATGCTTGTGGAATGAATAAATAAGTGAATGAATGAATACATACATGAATGAACAAAACAAATGAATTTCAGACCCAAATGGAGCAGCCAGAGTCATAACCCTCCTTTCCTACCCCCACCCACACATATATTCTTATCATTTAAAGATCATTGATTTAGATAGTTGGAAATTTTTCAACACAACTTTTATCTCACTATGGGATTATCTTATTTTTCTAGAAAACTGGAATAAGAGCTACAAATCCCAAGAAGAAAAATTCAGATACTTAGAATATGAAAATTTTTCCTGCTGGCAAGGCTGGTGGAATGCTGGTGCTCAGATGTGTGAGAATCAGAACTATGGGGAAACTGTTCAAGGGAAAGTTTCCAAAGACTTAACACAGCAAGATCGCTCCCAGTGTCAGAAATGGTTAATACTTTCCACACAAGTACCAGGGTGTGGGAACTATGAACTGACTTTTGAAAGCAAAAATCGCAGGAACTTAAAATATAAAAATTTTATACCTTGGCAGTCCTTAGAAACAAAAACCACCCAAGACTATGGTAGAGAAATCTACATGAGTGGTTCACATGGTTATCAAGGGGGCAGATACCATCTTGGCATATCCAGGAAAAACCTCTCCATGGAAAAAGAACAGAAGCTCATAGTTCAGCATTCTTATATCCCAGTGGAGGAAGCCCTTCCAGAGTATGTTGGGGTGATATGTCAGAAAGACCTACTGAAAGATTCAATGGAAGAAAACTACTGTGGATGTAATAAATGTAAAGAAATTTATTGTTGGAACTCACGGTGTATTTTCCACAAGAGAAATCAACCTGGAGAAAACCTCTGTCAATGTTCTATCCATAAAGCATGCTTCTCTCAGAGATCAGCCTTGTGTAGACATCCAAGAATCCACATAGGTAAGAAGCTGTATGGATGTGATAAAGTTGACAGTAACTTTCATCAGAGCTCAGGAGTTCACTTTCATCAGAGAGTTCACATAGGGGAGGTACCTTACAGCTGTAATGCATGTGGTAAGAGCTTCAGCCGAATCTCTAGTCTTCACAATCATCAAAGAGTTCACACAGAAGAGAAATTCTATAAAATTGAGTGTGATAAAGACCTCAGTAGGAATTCATTACTTCACATTCACCAGAGACTTCACATAGGAGAGAAGCCTTTTAAGTGCAATCAGTGTGGTAAGAGTTT
The DNA here is from genome assembly GCF_008728515.1 of Papio anubis. NCBI lineage: Eukaryota > Metazoa > Chordata > Mammalia > Primates > Cercopithecidae > Papio > Papio anubis. Next base: position 66,290,030 of record NC_044987.1, on the reverse strand, counting down.
TAATCGGAGTTCAGTACTTCATGTTCATCAGAGAGTCCACACAGGAGAAAAACCATATAAGTGTGATGAGTGTGGTAAGGGCTTCAGCCAGAGCTCAAATCTTCGAATTCATCAGTTAGTACACACAGGAGAGAAGTCTTATAAATGTGAAGACTGTGGTAAGGGCTTTACCCAACGCTCAAATCTTCAAATTCATCAGAGAGTGCATACAGGAGAGAAACCTTATAAATGTGATGACTGTGGGAAGGACTTTAGTCACAGCTCAGATCTTCGCATTCATCAGAGAGTCCATACAGGGGAGAAACCCTATACTTGTCCTGAATGTGGGAAGAGCTTCAGTAAGAGTTCAAAGCTTCACACTCATCAAAGAGTACATACTGGAGAGAAACCCTACAAATGTGAAGAGTGTGGCAAGGGATTCAGTCAGCGTTCACATCTTCTCATTCATCAGAGAGTCCATACAGGAGAAAAGCCCTATAAATGTGATGATTGTGGAAAGGGTTTTAGTCACAGTTCTAATCTTCACATTCATCAGAGGGTCCATACAGGAGAGAAACCTTATCAATGTGCTAAGTGTGGTAAAGGTTTCAGTCATAGCTCAGCTCTTCGAATTCATCAAAGAGTCCACGCAGGAGAGAAACCTTATAAATGCCATGAATATTATAAGGGATTTGATCATAATTCACATCTTCACAATAATCATAGAAGAGGAAACTTATAAATATTGTTCATTTAGTTAACAGCTTCAATCAAAGTTTACCTAACCTTTAAACCCTAAAATGCTGCTGATAAGGAAATCTTATAAATAACACAAGTAATCCCAAGCAACATTTACAGTTTCCCCATCTCCCACTAAGAATTATTTGCTTCAAAAGGAGATCTTTAGAAAAATCTCTATATATTTAAAATTATTGTGTATTTTTCTTTACCTACTATAAATATAATACAGTCATAAAATATATTAAACATTTAAGGAGAAAACTCTTCATTCTATTTCATTCTAGTCTTTTTTTCTGTGCATTTTAGTGTGCGTGAAATTATATTGTGTGTTCAACTTTATATTTTCACTGACTTCAAAACACTTAAATTTTGGTTTGAATTGAAACTGGCTGGCCATCTGTTAAACAACATCTCTTATCTCCCCTAAAAAGTCCCTAGGAAGTAACAGAAAAGATGGAAACACACAGAACTTAAAACTCAGTTTTGGCCAGTAGAATTCAGTTGTTTATGGACACAAGCCACCTAATAAAAGATAGGAAAGCATTGTATGACCTTGTGTCTGAGACAGTGTTCTCTGAGTTGTTATCTCTGTCAACCAGAAAACCCAGGGACTGTCCTTCTGTTGCAGGGGTGCTTTACTTTGAGGTGACCACAGTGCACTCTTATCCCTTCTGTTTCCTGGTTTTCCACGCTTAATAATAGGTTCAGATACCAAGTAACAAGAAGTACAGAATTTTCTCTAAGTAAGGTGTGAAGGGTATGGACAAAAGTGCTAGAAATGGAAGATACTCTATTGGTTCGGAATTGGAGATCCAAGCAGTAGAATTTTATTTAATCTCAGTAGAACGGAGTGGTAATAGAGAAATATCTGCAAGGACAGCATTGAACTCAGAACTCTGTGCAACGATGAACCCTGAAGCTAATTATGTAAGAAGAGAGTTTGGCCATTATGTCAGAATAGTTAAAGTTAATAGGAATACACAGTCCTAATTATTGATATACAAATAAGTAATACCAAAAGAAAAAAAAAGTGGGCATGTTTAGGAAAATTGGAATTGCAATACTGAAGAAAAGAATATCATCCTAAAGACTTGGAAACGTATTGCCCTGAAAATTAGCTGCTGCAGGCTTCAGAGGAAATTTCCAAAAATGTTGGTGTCCTCAGTGGCATAACAGAGAACCTGAACTCAATAAAACTAGAGTAGAAAAACACAAGTAGAGAAGAGTCTCTAAAGTAAAAAGAGAAATAGGTACAACAAAGAAGGACTTCATGGAGCTCTGAAATGCTGTATCAAAATAAATGCAATAAAAAGTAAAATTAACACTGAAGAATATAAAATAATTGATAGTTAATGGATAAACTTGATCTGATCTTAAATGTATCTGAAAAGGATAATGAGATGAAAACTAAGAAAAGACAGATAGGAATATTAGAGGATGGAGGTCCAGTGTGAGAATTATAGGTTTCTCTAAGGAAGGTGAAAGAACATTTGGCATGGAATCAATGATCAAAGACATTAAGAAACTTTTTCTGAGTTAAAAGTATATGGTCACTAAATTTTAGGCAAAACCAGTATTAAAGCAACCTTAGAAACAGCTTAGAAAGAAGCAATTAAAAGCATGCAGAAAGAAAAATTCTGGTTATTAAAACCAAAAAGGGAGGGTGGATACAGACCTCTGCAACCAGAAGGCAATGGAACAGCACCTTCAGAATTTTGAGATTTGGAAAGTTTATTATCACCAAACAGTTTTATAGTAAAAGTGTCTTTCATATGTTCAGGAAACAAATATTTTTGATAAGCAAGAAAACAGTGTAGCATACATGTGCCTTAAAGAGTTTGTGAATGTGGAAATCATGGTATAAAAGGACTAGTGATGAGCACTGAAATCAATTAAACATGCAATTGTCTTAATAGTTTCCACAACTTCAAAAAATTAAATGTGTAAGAAAATATATAAATGCTGAGTCTGGGTAGGAGAGTAAAGTCAGGACACCCAGTTCATATAAGCAAAGAATAATTGTTTTAGTATAAGGATGTCCCAAATATTGCATGGGACTTACACTAAAATGTCATACATTTGAAATTCAAATTTAACTGGTCATTTCTGTTTTTATTTGCTACATCCAGCAACCGGAGAGAGAGCATAAGTGCCACATTTCTGATCTTAAATAGCAGGGACTCATAATAACATTTTCTTTTTGACTGACAATTTAAGAAAGGTATTTTTTTTCAAACCTAAAATTACAACTTAAAAAAGTTCATATACCTTTCAAAATGGGAGAAGATAAAAGCACAAATTATTCAGTCTCTATAGCAATGACTACCAAAACAATCCCCAAGAAAATGGCCTAAAATATTAAAATAAATGGATCAAGATGATTAAAGCTGAATGTATCAAAATATATTCAATGCTTCATTTTAAAATGTTGAAAACACTGGGTTAAAAATTTCTAATTATGTGCTATAACAGATGTAAAGGCAATATTGCTTAAATGTGAGACCAGGTGAAGGTTTATTAGACAAACATAAAGGAGTACCTACAATATGTTTTTAAAGGTGTTAAAAATGCACTAAGTTAAACTCATTAAGTTGGGTAAAAATATAAAATCATTAGTTTTCTAAACTCTTGCATAATTCAGAAAATGTAATGGTAAAAAAATCTGGTTTTTAATAATTTAAAGAGGAACAAATAAAAATGCAGCATGAAAATAATAATAAAGGGAAAATATAAAAGAGGACTTGACTAGAGAAGTCTTAATTTTCCTTAAGGGAATGTTCCTAATTTATATATTTATTTTAGCTCTCATGATAATTCCAATGAATTTGAGATAAAGGTGTTCTAGTCTTTTAAGGAAAATAGACATTGGAGAAGAGCAAAGATAATTATAAGAAAGATTAATGATATTGCCCTAACATATAATAAATTGTATATTGGTATATGAAGTTGTAATAATGGAGAATTTAATTGTATATTTGAAAAAAAAAAGTTAGGATTCTAAGTCACTAAATAGTTTAGAAATATACCAGTGTATGGATTATATATGTGTATTTTAACATATAGTGCATATGCTTATAGAGTTCACACATGATAAAGATCTGTGAATAGGAGGATTATTCAGTAAATAGTGCTAAGATCATGATTTAACTCTTTAACAAGACTTTCATTTTATGATTTATATCAGAATAAAACATCGATTGAATACAAGTTTTTAAGCTGTATTCCATGGACCTCCATGTGGTTTCATGAAGACTAGTATCTTCAGAAGCAAAAGAACTGCAAGTTTAGCCACATTTTATCTCTTCATATGCAAAAGTAACTTAAGATTTTATTTTTATAAAGGAGGTTCCACTATAAAATATTTAAAATTCTCTAGAGTGGATTTTTAAACACTCAGAAAAAATACATAATTTGACCACATAAAAATTTTTAAACTGTGGGTGAAAAACATGTAAGTCAGAAAAAAATAGGAGAAATATTTGCCATGATTATGACAGTATGAACTCTTTTTAATTAAATGGACACCTAGTTTAAAATGTTGACAACATAAACGGACTAAAGCAATGAAGTATCACTTTTATTAATAAAAATGACAATAGCAATTTTCAGCAAGAGTATGGAGTAATCTACACTTATGTTGAGGGTAAATTGGTAACGACTTTTTGGAAAAACAATTTGGCCAATCCTGAGCCTTAAAATTGCTGTTACTCTTTGCTACAGTAATTCTATAGGAATATGTTCTATGGAAGTAGAGTTTCATACTGTTAGGGGGCTTGTAAAGAACAGAGATCCACTCAAGTGATCTCATGTAAAGAACAGGGTTATATAACATCACATGGTAGAATCTCATATGCACATACACAGATCCCAGGATGTTATCTCACTAAAAGAAGTGAGGGAGCAAGTGAGCCATGGAGCTCTCCATGGAAAAAGAATTCCGTATAGAGGGTAGAGCAAGTGCAAAGGGTCTGAGGCTAGGAATGGACCTGGAATGTACTGCAGCACTGTAAGGGAGAAGGAAAATAGGAAATGAAGTTAAAGGTAATAGGGGCCCTTGTAAGTAATTGTAAAGGTGTTGTCTTTTATTCTAAGTGAAGTAAAAAGTCACTGGAGGGTTTTAAGTAATATAATCTAACAAATTTAAACAGGCTTATTCTGAATGCTGTGTTAAGAATTGACAAAGTAGAGGCTAGAGCCAAAGCAAGGATTCCAATTAGGAGGTATTGCAGTTACCCCTAGAAGAGATAAAGTGTTAAAATAGTGTTAACAGTGGAGGTGACAGAAACAATCAAATTTTGGATATATTTTGACCATGATGAATATATCAGAAATTAATTTTAAAACTGGACTTTAAGTAGTATTTTAATAGGTAAAAAGGAGGCCAAAATCCTTTACTACTTTACAGACAGGAAGAATTGCTTGTAAAATCTTACAGTTGAACACAGTGTTTTAGGGACAGTGAAATCAGTCTGTCTAGATTAACGTTTTAAGATTAAAACATTAACCTCAAATATCAATGTTGAGGTTTAAGCTACTCTTAAGGGACTAGAGGATTTTATTTTTCATCTGGATAATATAAAGTTCAAGTTGTGCCATGGGAGTAGTCATGCCCAACTTTGGGGAGTCAGGGTAGGCTTTCCAGAGAGAGGTTCTCATCTTAGTCCAGAATAAATTGCAATAACCTGAGGGGGTGGACAAGGAGGAGTTAAAAGTGTTTCAAGCAAAGTGAGAAAAATGCAGTTTTAGGAATAAATATAGCCTAGTGGTTAAGAGTAAGGCTTCCTGAGCTGAGATCAGTTTTCGGGAAGACAAGGTAAATTTCTACCTAATGTCAACAAACATAATCATTGGCTCAGTGTGAACTGGGAGGAATACAGACTCTCATCGGCAATTCTGGTGAGAAAAGTATCAGAGTCAGGAAGATCCTGTCAGAAATTCCTATCAAATTGAATGATTAAATCCTAATATATATTGAATATTAATATGGGGTATGCAGAGGCTGAAAAAGTATGATCCAGTCAAAAAGGCAATGCTATGGTGTGTTTCTGTTTCTGTCTAATCAGGCCCTAAAATTTGGAATACAGACCACAATCACTGCACCCATAAGATATCCTTCACTGAACTTTAAAATTAATCGTCAGATGAATTAGAACTCTAACATTCTTTAAAATAGTTTCCTGGTGAACAGTGACAGCACAGTGGCTGAAGGATTCAAAAGGCTCACTGGGGTTTTACCCAGAATCTGTCCTTTACTGATGGGTATGGGATTGGGATAATCTTTTGACCTCTCTGAGCTTACACAGCCTCAGCTATAAAATACAATGTTGAAATAAAATGAGTCCTTAGGCTACTGCCCAAACAATTTATCTTTTCTCTAGAATAGTGCCTATTCACATAATAAATGTTAATAAAGTGTTAATTTTCACAGCACACTGATTCTCAGAAGTCTTAAAAGTTTAATGTCATTAAAATTTCACAACTGCTTTGAGAAAGGTCCCACAAGGCACATTCTATAGTCAAGAGAAATTGTGGCATAGAAAAGTTCATGATTCACCAGAGGGTGAGGTTCCTACGAGTTTCTTATCACATTTTTGTCAATGGATCAATACATAATTTGGCTTTAATAATATGTGATATTAGTATTTATTGATAAACAATATTAATATATCACAATATATAATATATAAAATATATATAACATTTATTATATTGATTTGTTAATATTGAACTCACAAGACAACAGCACTATAATGCCTGAAGGTAGCTTCTCTTTCACATGTATTTTTTCCTAAGATACATCACAGCCCTCTTGTACTTAGGAACACTAGACAGCACCTTAGCACTATATTTGGGACCATTTTAAGCAGCAAAAATCAACAGAAAGCACAAAAATCCTAAAACAGCAGTAAATATATTGTGAAAAGTATGCTTTTTATGATAGGAGAGCTAAAACAAGAAGGTACGGCATTGCTTTGTTCAACCTCAGCTGGTCACATGCACCTTGGGCAACTTGAAATTTGCTCTGCTCTGCACCTGTGTACAAATGACTGGGGAAAGCGCTACAAGTATTGAATTTGGTTATAAATAAATTGTAGTGAGTAGGTGAATTTACAAATATGAAATCCATTAGTAATGAGGTTAAACTATATAAAATCTAGGCAAGCCAATCAAAAGCATAAGAAGAACAAAAAATAGGATAAGGAAGAAAATGTAATCACAGAACACTGTCTCCATTTGGACAATATGGCATAGTCATAAAAATGTTATCACTGAAAATAAACAAAAAATTGATAGAAACTATGTTAGTAGGATCAGGGAAGGGGAAGTGAGAGGGAGTATGTAAACACCAAATTTCCGTCTCCCATAATAGAAAAAAATCAGAAGGGAGTACCTAAAATTGTCAGTTTTACTACATAAGCATAGTGCAGTATTTAGAAATAGGTAGATAGATACAAAAAGAATCAGCTCAAAGTGATTCCTCTGAGGATCAGAGGCTAAAATGAAGTAGGAAATAGTGTTGCCAGAAAAAGAGATCCCAATCCAGACCTTAAGAGAGAACTCTTGGGTCTAAGCAGGAAGGAATTCAAGGTGAATTGCAGAGTACAGTGATAAGAGAGTTTGTTGAAAGCTACGCAGACACAGAGTAGGGTGTCCTCAGAAAGGAAATGGAGGAATGTGCCTTCTTTGTTTTAAACTCTTCTTGTATAGGGGTCTTGTCTATGTAAAAGCTATTATGTCTATGTGGGGGTAGGCTGACAGCATGACAAAATTTAGTACTTTGTTGTTTTTAAAAAGTTTTCTTTGGCATTTTAGTGCATAAGTACATCAAAGCATGACTATATCTTAAAAGCATACATTGTTATGTGATATTAGGACATCTGGCCATTCTGCCATCATAGGAGTTTATCCTTGCAAGCATTAACTGCTTCCTTAACCAAAAACATGTTATGACTATGCATTGTGACTGGCAAGGAATGTACCTTGCTAGTTTTGAGATGGAGTTGATTTAAAAATAGTATTACCATAGCTCTCCTGTGCTCCTGTTTACTTAACAATAATGTGACTAGCCAGAACCTTAATCTGGGTCAGATGTCCCAGAATGAAAGCATACATAGTTGGATGACTAGTTCAGACCTCAGAGCTGGTACATGTTGTTAGAAATGTGTTCATTGTAGACGCTGAAAGAAAAGTCCCAATGGTTGATTCTATGGGCCCCTTGGTGAGGAACAGCTTTCTCACAGCATGTGACATAATTCTGTGGCACAGCACAATCTGTCAGTCCTGTCCTCGAAATCTAATATAGCTGAGTATTTTTCCCTCTGAGGACAATTTACACATTTTATTTACACTTTACTGTTAGTGTAAAAAGGTTGATTTAAGACAAAGTTGATATCCTGTCATATTATTTATAGCATGTTTATCCTATTGATAGTTGCGGAAGCATCACAGATTCTTTGACCATTATTAGCAGTCTTGGCTCTTGAAATACAACTTTGACAATATATTAATTATGCCACTTTGCTAACACTGATGTTTTGATTATCTATTGCCATTTTACATAACAGCAACCATTTTATTTGCCCACAATTGTGAAGTCTGGGCTAGGCTGAGCTGAGCTACTTGGTTCTGCTGGTCTTGCCAGTGTGCATTCGTGTCATTGCATTAAGGAACAAGCTGGGCTGTGCTTTTTCTCTCTCCGTGTAGTTTCAGGACTTCTCCCTCTTCACATAGTTTCTACATGGCATTTCCAGCAGAATTCCTGGATTCTGCCTGGGTTTCTCAGGGATCCTAGAGCTCAAGAGCAGAAACTTCTAGTCCTTCATGAAATTTAGGTCCAAACTATCACTTCTGCCATATTCTATTAGGGAAAAAGAGTCACAGGACCACCCTAGATTCACAGGAAGGGGACTACACAATGTTATGAACACCAAGAGGCGGTTCATGGGGAGATGCCAGTAGAGCCAGTGGCATGCTGACAAATTGACAGGTAACTAGTTGTAGTAATAATAAGCTTGCTCTGGCTAACCGGTCAATCTAAGAGACTATATTGGAAATTAAAAGTGGTATTAAAATATTAGCACATGAGGAGTTACAATTAATCCTACAGAAAGTCAGGGGCAAAGTAGAATTTGGACACAAAATCATGAAAATATGAACCATGCAATGAAAATATGAGAATTCTAGAAGTGTAGAAGTCATAAAGATTCTAAACCATTGTTTAGTTTACTTACAAATGTTGAACTGAGATGAGATACTGACAGCACAGAGGGAAAAGGAAGGCTGAGCCTGAGCTCTTAAGGAGGAAGTAAAAAAGCAGTTGTGGGTATGTAGGGGTGACTTGGAGTTTGGTGGCAGTAAGTGCAGGAGGCCTGAGGGACTCTAGGGTAGGGCCCTCATCCACTGCGGCGGGAGGGGGAGCACTGGAGTACCAGCCCCAAGGGTGTGTGCTTCCCTAGTGCCAACCCTGCCATGGGCAGAGTCCTAGAGGAGCCAGAGGCGGGGAGGGTGTCCAGACCTTGGGCCTGTACACTGGCTGATGCTGTACATCCTGGAGGGAAGAAGGGAGGCTGGGGGAAAGTGGAACCGCAGATAACAAGGACCCATCCATTTCGACCATGAAGAAATGCAGGCAAAGAAATAGTAAGCGGGCCGGGCGCGGTGGCTCAAGCCTGTAATCCCAGCACTTTGGGAGGCCGAGATGGGCGGATCACGAGGTCAGGAGATCGAGACCATCCTGGCTAACCACGGTGGCTTGCGATCTTGCTAAAATACAAAACTAGCCGGGCGAGGTGGCAGAAGCCTGTGATCCCAGCTACTCGGGAGGCTGAGGCAGGAGAATGAAGTAGACCCGGGAGGCCGGAGCTTGCAGTGAGCTGAGATCGGCCACTGTACTCCAGCCTGAGCAAGACTCCGTCTCAAAAAAAAAAAGAAATAGTAAGCGGTTGTCCAGAACTCTACCATGATTATTACAAGGTTTGCGACCTGAAACTCTATGCCCTTTCCCACAGGCCAGGCAGCTTGTCCAGGATTAAAGTCAGGGCGTTGATGAAAACACGCTTCTCACATGGTGAGAGGCTGGAAAGCTTTGAAAAGGAGTATATAATTTTGGTATGGATATCAAGTGTGATGCTAACCTGATTTCTTGCCTATGCCTACATATTTTGCCAATTTCCATAATGCCTTCTCCAGTCACTGGCTTGTGATTCTTTTTCATAAACAAGCTCTTATAATTGTTGCTTGATTCTCATTTTTCCTGGTCTGCTGAATTTTTGCAGGCTAATTTAAATAACTTTGATTTTATAATGTGAATATATATCCGGTAAGAACAAATATATTCTCATCACCTTTCTTTTTCAAAGTCCACTGTGTGTGTGTGTGCGTGTGTGTGTGTGTGTGTTGGGGATCTGCAATTGACAAATTAGAATTAGGTAATATCCACCTAATAGCTGTTCATATATAAAGACAACAGAAAGACATTCTTAAGAATTTTTGAAAGATAGTATTCCATTGTATACTGAACATTAATTTTCCTTTAAAAAATAGATAATACATTAATGTGGCTGTAAATACAAAAGATACAGAGGTTGTAAGGTGTAAGTCTCCCTCTCACTTCTATCTCTCAGGTACCCAGTACCTATCTCTGGAGGCAGCCATTTTTTTCTGGTATCTAATGAATTCTTTAAAAGCATTTTTAATACATGCATGAGCAAATACATATGCGTATCTATCTTTTTAAAATAAAAATAGTAGCATATTCTATACACAATTCTGTGTATAATACTTTAACAGATGAAGTTTTTCACCTTTTTTTTGTGAGTTTGCCACTGGAAAGATTTCCCTTCACCATTGTTCTTTAAGGCTATCCTTGAGTGAGGCTGAGGTACAGCAGCAGTATGATTTTGGCTCCAACATACTGTTAATGAAGTAATCCATGGGCTTGCTGCCTGATACACATGGAGACCAATACCATGGGACAAACTTTCGAAAATAGAAAAAGCTTTATTGCAACTTGACCTGCAAGGAGACAGGAAGAAAGGCTCAAACCTGTCTCCCTGAGCTAGGGGCAGGGTTGGGTTTTATAAGCATAGGGCAATGAAGCATGATCTGATTGGATCTTGCAATAAGGTAATGCTGGGAGGCATTATCTGATTGGATCCTGCCATGGAGGTGATGCCAGAGCTCAATTTGATTTGATCCTGAGTTATGACATACAGTGTCTGCTTCTTAATTCAGTTTCTGCTCCTAGGTCTGAGCATTTAGGTTCTCCCTATGGTTGCAGGCTTGGTTCATCTGGGCATACTCAGGTTACATGACCTGATGGTCCATGGGAATTGAAAAATAACTCACAACCTTGTTACATAAAAGTTGAACCAGATTTGTCTGGTGCAATTGCAATATTAAGCCAATTCTTCTGTGACCCAGGCCAGTGTTTTCACTTCCTCTGTCAGCTGGTCACAGGAAACTACCTTTAGGGCCATGGATACAAGTTTATGAAGAGCCAAGAGTGCAGTAGAACTAGGGAACATGAGTCTGGGCCACCTATTAATGAAATTTTAGCCCTCTGAATCAATCTCAAACATACCATTTCCCTCCTATGATGGACTGCTATAGTACCTATCCAATTTTATAACTTGGTTGATCTGACAATACCCAGCTCATGGGTGGGTGTGGTGACCTAGTCATTTGATGTTCTAGGTAGGTGTTCAGTCTCCACTAGGGCCTAGTAGTATGTCAGAAGCTTCTATTCAAAGGGTGAATAATTATCTTCTCCAGAAAGAATGGCCTTGCTCCAGAGCCCATGTGTACTTCTTTTACAGGGAGGTGTAAACATGGCTAGAAAGAAGTAGGTTTGGGAAAGTGGGATGTTTGATCAGAGTGCTGATGTTTTTTCCCAGAGGTCAATTGTATTAGCTTGGTGCAAAAGTTTTTACCATTATTTTTAATGGTAAAAACTGCAATTACTTTTGCATCAACATAATTTTTTTTTTTTTTTTTTTGAGACTGATCTCACTCTGTCACCCAGGCTGTAGTGCATTGGCATGATCTGGGCTCACTGCAACCTCTGCGTCCTGGCTTCAAGCAATTCTCTACCTAAGCCTCCTGAGTAGCTGGGATTGTAGGCACCCGCCACCATGCCTGGCTAATTTTTATATTTTTAGTAGAGATGGGGTTTCACCATGTTGGCCAGGCTGGTCTCAAATTCCTGACCTTATGATCTGCCTGCCTTGGCCTCCCAAAGTGCTGAGATTGCAGGCATCAGCCACTGCACTCTAGATTCTTAAGAGGATTCTAGGATCACATAGCTCAGGTAAAGTTCAAAATTATCAACATGTTATATTTATTTGGTTATTATGAGTGTTTTGTAGTGAAAACATCTTTAGCATATCTCATATTCCATTTTACCACAAACCCCAGGAACCCTAATGATTCTGTGTTTGAGTCATCTCTAGTTCAACTCTGATGGGGAGGCTGAAGAACAAACACAGGTCAGTTTAGTTCTGTCTTGTTTGCTTTATCTGGGATTTGGTGTGATAGGACACCTAAGTCTTGCCCTCAACCAGTTCACTTTTGAGGGTAGAGGGTTGGTCGTTGTTAGCATTTTGGAGGAAGGCATTGTATGTCAGTTCTGCATATAAGAGCTGGTTTCCCCTCTTGGTGCCTGGATAGAAAGCTGCACAAAAAGGCTTTATTATATGCTGTTTAAAATTCGGAATTTAGGAGATAATAAAGGGAAAATCAGTTACATTAAGGCCTAGTAAAGAAGGCTGATTACAGAGCCCTTTTCTGATGTTCATCATACTCCAATCCAGACACAAATGAGAGTGGCTTACTTTGCCAAGATGTGATTGATTTCTTTAGTCAAGCTGAGTCTGCCGTCCCCATCTTCTACTGCAGGGCTTAGTGCTCCTCATTCTGCCTCCTTCAGTGTGTTCTCCCTATTGATGTGAGGAAGTCATGGGTATAATTCTCTACAAGGTAATTGAACAGATTATGCATTGGTTATGATTATGAATTGCTGTTGCTCCAAATTTTTACTTAATATTGAATCTGACAAGTCTCACTACTTCGACATGGTTCTTCCTTACATAGGATGCAGGGATTCGGTCTCCTACAGAATGTTCTTAGATATAGTTGATAAGTCAGGTTTTTTTTTGTTTTGTTTTGTTTTGTTTTGTTTTTGAGACGGAGTCTTGCTCTTTTGCCCAGGCTGGCCTGCAGTGGCACGATCTCGGCTCTCTGCAAGCTCCACCTCCTGGTTCACCCATTCTCTTGCCTCAGCCTCCCGAGTAGCTGGGACTACAGGCGCCTGCCACCACGCCTGGCTGATTTTTTGTATTTTTAGTTGAGACGGGGTTTCACCGTGTCAGCCAGGATGCTCTCGATCTCCTGACCTCATGATCCGCCCGCCTTGGCCTCCCAAAGTGCTGGGATTACAGGCGTGAACCACCGCGCCCGGCTGATAAGTGAAGTTTTAAAAGTGATCAATCTGGAGCTGTAAGGCACGCTCTGATTATAATTACTTTTCTTTTTCTTTCTTTTTTTTTTTTTGTTTCAGTTCTCCCACTCTCCTAAAAAGAAGAAATGGCCAAATCCCAGGTAAGTCCTTCCTCCCTCCATGCTGAAATGCCATGTAATTTGTCAGAGGTGGCGCTGGTGCAATTTGAAAGGCAGCATATTGTGATATGTCAAGGTTTATAGTAGAAGAACAATTGACTGGTTACTAGAGACTACAATGGATGTTATTACTTTGGTGAGTGCTTTATCATCTACCTGCATCTTTGCATTTTCAGAAACTTGACTGTGACTAGTTTCTCTGAGTTAATAAGCTGCAGGGCAACTGGCTCATTCTAAACGAATTCTTGAAAAGATCACAAAAGATAGATATACATACCAGATGCATACATGTGGATTTCTTTTTATTTCTTTTGCTTTTATCTTTTTTCAACTTTTATTTTACAGTCAGGGGGTACATGTGCAAGTTTGTTACAAATGTATATTACACGATGCTGAAGTTTGGAGCACAAATTAATCTGTCATCCGGTTAGTGAGTATAGTACCCAAAGGTAGTTTATTTCAACTCTTCCCACTCCTTTCCTCCTACCTCTTGTATTCCCTAGTGTCTATTTTTCCCATTTTTATGATCATGTGTACCCAATATTTAGCTCCGTGTTATAAATGAGAACAAGTGGTATTTGGTTTTCTGTTTCTGTGTTATTTTGCTTAGGTAATGGTTTCTGGCTGTATCATGTTGCTGTGAGAGACATAATATTCTTTTTTATGGCTTCATATTATTCCTTGGTATATATGTACCACATTTTCTTTATATAATCCACCATTGATGGTCACCATGTCTTTGCTATTGTGAATAGTTCTGCTATGAACATATTGGTGCATGTGTCTTTTTGGTAAAATGATTTATTTTCCTTTGTGTATGTACCCAGAAGTTGTATTGCTGGGTCAAATGGTAGTCCGACCCTCAGTTATTTGAGAATTCTCCAAACTGCTCTCCACAGTTGGCTGAACTAGTTTATATCCCCACAAACAATGTATAATTATTCCCTTTTCTCTGCAGGGAAACAGAGAAACAGATGCTGCGTCACCAACATCTGTTATTTTTCTGACTTTTTAACAAAAGTCATTTTTACTGGTGTGAGATGGTATCCCATTGGGGTTTTGATTTGCATTTTTCTGATAATTAGTGATGATGAGCATTTTTTCATATATTTGTTGATTGCTTGTTTATCTTCTTTTGAAAAGTGTCTGTTCATGTCCTTTGCTCATTTTTTAATAGGGTTTTTGTTTGTTAAGTTCCTTACAGATTCTGAGTATTAGACCTTTGTTGGATGCATAGTTTACAAATATTTTCTACCATTCTCTAGATTGTCTGTTTACTCCTTTGATGATCTCTCTTGCTGTGCAGAAACTCTTTAATTTAATTAGGTTCCACTTGTCAATTTTGGGTTTTGTTGCAAGAGGACTTAGCTGTGTTTCCTAGGTTTTCATCTAGGATTTTTGTAGTTTGAGGTTTTATATTTAAGTGTTTAATACATCTTGAGTTAGTTTTGGTTTATGGTGTTAGGTAGGGGTCTAGTTTCATTTTTTTTTTTTTTTTTTTGCGTATGGCTAGCCAGTTATCCCAGCATCATTTATTGAATAGGGAGTTTTTTCACCATTGTTTATTGTTGTTGACTTTGTCAAAGATAAGATGGTTGTGGGTGTGTGGCTTTATTTCTGGATTCTCTATTCTGTTCTATTGGTCTGTGTGTCTGTTTTTATACCAGAATCATGCTATTTTGGTTACTGTAGCATTGTAGTATATAGTTTGAAGTTGGGTAATGTGATGCCTCTGGCTTTGTTCTTTTTTACTTAGGATTGCTTTGGATATTTGAGCTCTTTTTTGGTTCCATTAATTTTAGAATAGTTTTTTCTAATTCTGTGAAAAATTATGTTGAGAGTTTGATAGGAATAGTGTTGAATTGTGAATTGCTTTGGGCAGTATGGCCATTTAAATGATATTGATTCTTCCAATACATGAGCATGGGACATTTTTCTTTTTGTGTCATCTTCGATTTCTTTTAACAGTGTTTTGTAACTCTCCTTGTAGAGATTCTTCACCTCCTTGGCTATCTGTATTCTTAGGTATTTTATTCTTTTTGAGGCTACTGTAAATGGGACTGCATTCTTGATTTGGCTCTCAGCTTAAATGTTATTGGTGTATAGAAATGCTACTGATTTCTGTACATTGATTATGTATCCTGAAACTGCTGAAATTGTTTATAAGCTCTAGGAGCCTTTTTACAGAGTCTTTAGTGTTTTCTAAGTATAGAATCATATCATCAGTGAAGAGAGATAGCTGGACTTATTTTCCTATTTGGATGCATTTCTTTCTTACTTGATCGCTCCAGCTAGGACTTCCAGTACTAAGTTGAATAGGAGTGGTGAGAGTGGCCATCTTTGTCTTTTTCTAGTTATCAAGGGGAATGTTTCTAGATTTTGCCTGTTTAGTATAATGTTGGCTGTGGGTTTGTCATAGATGGCTCTTATTATTTTGAGGTATGTTCCTTAGGTGCCTAGTGTGTTGGGGCTTTTTATCATGAAGGGACATTGGATGTTATCAAAAGCTTTTTATGTAAATATTGAGATTTTTTTCCTTTTATATTTTTGTGATGAATCACATTTATTGACTTGCATATGTTGAATCAACCTTTCATTCCAGGAATAAAGCCTACCTAATCATGGTGAATTATCTTTTTGATATGCTGCTGGATTTGGTTTGTTAGTATTTTGTTGAGAATTTTTGTGTCTATGTTCATCAGGGACATTGGTCTGAAGTTTTCTTTTCTCATTGTGCCTTTGCCAGTTGTGGTCTCAGGGTGATGCTACCTTTAGAGAATGAGTTATGGAGGATCCCCGCTCCTCAATTTTTTGGAATGGTTTCAGTAGGATTGATATTATGTCTTCTTTGTACATCTGGTGGAATTCGGCTGTTAATCCATCTGGACCAGTGCAGTTTTTTGGTTGGTAGGGTTTTTATCACTGATTCAATTTTGGAACGTATTACTGGTCTGTTCTCTTTTTAACTATTTTTTACTTCAATAAGAGAAATGTAAAAGACTGTGAAAACCCAATTTAATCTTACTATCTGGATAAAATGGCTTCTAAAAAGTTAGTTTATGTAATTTTTCCCTCTTTGTGCAGGTAGCAACATACCAATTTATATTTTAGTTTTCACACTATGGAATCATACCATATACAATAAATTTCACCTTCCTTTTTTCCCATAAAAGTAAATCATGGGCAGATTGTCAATAAATTTAGTTTTATCACATATTTCAATATATGCACAATATGACTTAGTCTCTTACTGATAAATATTTGACCTAATTCCATATTGTTATTACAACCAAGGCTGTGGCAAATATCTTCATGCATATATTGAATAAAGGAGGTCATAGACACATTTAAAATGTTAAGGGACAGCCAGGCATGGTGGCTCACACCAGTAATCCCAGCACTTTAGGAGGCTGAGGCGGGTGGATCACCTGAGGTCAGGAGTTCAAGACCAGCCTGGCCAATATGGTGAAATCCCATCTCTACTAAAAACACAAAAAATTAGCTGGGTGTGGTAACGGGTGCCTATAATCCCAGCTACTCAGGAGGCTGAGGCAAGAGAATCACTTGAACCTGGGAGGTGGAAGTTGCAGTTAGCTGAAATGGTGCCGTTACACTCCAGCCTGGGCAACAAGAGTGAAACTCCATCTTAAATAATAATAATAATAATAATGGACATTGTCAAATTATCTTCCTGAAATATTTTACCACTTCATACCACCAAAGATAGAGTTTGAGAGTATATACGTTAATTTTTATATCCTTTTACCAATACTGAGTACTATCACATGTTTTAGGCTTTTAGTCTCATAAGAGAAAAAATGCTGTATTGGTGTTAAACTTTATAATTCTTTAAATATTAGATAAGCCTATCACCTTTATATGTATTTAACATTCATTTGGACATTTTCTGTAGCATTTTGGATTATATCCTTTGCCAGATTTCTACTTGATGCCTTGTCTTTTCCTTATTTTTCCTTATTTTTATCAGCATTTTATGTTAGAGATATTAGCACTTCATTTGCCATATGTAGTGAAATGATTTCTCCCAGTTTAATTTGGTTTTATTCATATTTTCTAATATGTAAAAGCTTTAACAGGTTTAAAACAATGTCTCTGGGTTTGCTATTTCCACTTCATAATATTTTTAAAAAGATATATCTATGTTCTTTTAGTTTTAAAAAATTATTTTAGTTCTCATATTTAAAACTTTGATACATTTGGAATTTATATTCTTATAAAAAGTAAACTAAGATCAGTTTAATTTCATTTTTCAAATGACTGGCTGATTTTGATAGATTACTTAATACCCAGGAACGAAAAGGAAAACTGAAATTATTTGTACACTTAGTTTATTAAACTAAAATGTTTAATAATTCAAACATTGAAAACTAATTTTTCTAGAGCACTGACTTATTAAAACTTTGATTGAAGTATTTTAAACAATTGCAAGTGAATTTAGTATTGTAGAGCCTTCTGAATCACTTCCAAACCATTAAATATCAAACTGGTATTTATAATGATTCCAGAACATTACTATAGTTACACCTAAACCTGTTCTAAAATAACATATGTTTACTTCATTTATTATTTTAATTTTTATGTAATTGTTGTAGCAAAATAAGCTGTATTTTTAATTTTTCTTGGAGTTTTAGTATTATTTTGATTTCTTCCAATGACTGCAGTAATTTTAACAGAGCAAACACAAAAGACATACATACATAGCTTCTGAGATTTGTTATTAACTGATTGATTCTTGACAAAGGAACTTAATGCTTCTTCCAAAATAATATAATCCTGAACCACCGATCATTGGGCTGAACTTCATTTTTAGCATTTAAATTTTTTTTGTGTGTGTGTGCTTGTTGCTTTTTAGTATTAACGATTGACATAATTTTCTAGGTTACATTTCAGGAAGTTGGTTGAAAAACAAAATGAACTTCTAAAAAATACATTTTATATCTGTAAGTCTATCATATTTATAGCTGTCATGTAGGTTTTATTTTCTTGCCCCGCTATCCCCAGTCGTCTCAGCAATATATTTTAAAATTATTTTCTTGGTCAATACTTTATAAGTCATTATATGTCATTATATTTTGACTTAGTCTGTTAATAACATTTAAAAGCAACAAATTTTTATTAGTATTTTATTATAATTAATAGAGCTACCTGTTAGGAGATGAAGAATCAATTTGGCTGAGTTACTTCTCCTCTTTAGGACATTTAAACATGCTACTTAACCTCCTTCTTCTACTTGGGTGTTATGTGGAAATCACAGCACTGATTACTCATTACTGTTCCTAAAATAGTTCCTCCTTTTAATTGGACTATTTGGCTTATTCACAGTATTTGTCTTTCCTGCTTACACAGACAGAAAGAGCAAATACTTATAAACAGATATAAGTAAC
Source organism: Papio anubis (assembly GCF_008728515.1). Taxonomy (NCBI): domain Eukaryota; kingdom Metazoa; phylum Chordata; class Mammalia; order Primates; family Cercopithecidae; genus Papio; species Papio anubis. The sequence continues at coordinate 66,271,290 of NC_044987.1, read as the reverse complement.
AGAAGAGACACAATGTCCATATAGATAAACTCTTCTTTTAAAAGCTTAAAAATCAGGTTATTATAAATCTGTGGTTTTTCACAGACTCAGCTTGTTCTAATATACCACAATTGTTATTATTTTATTATTACTGTGTTATGCAATAAGCAAATTGTAAAATTTGCTAGCAGGAGTCCCTTTAGATTTATTCCTTTATCCTTTCAACATTGTCCCTGATATTCTTGGAAACAGTATTGCTACTATGTCACTCAGAGTGCAGTATCATAGAGCTGGACAAAGAAAGGGGGACTGGGGGCTGAGAGACAATAAATTGATAATTGGCACATATATACCTCCTTATGCTGTACTGATCCAAGATTTGGCATTATATGGCAAGGTGTGCTTGTTCCTTTTGGTGGATAAGAGCTTTAAAACAGTATAAAATTTAGGCAATGGGAGACACGGTAATTTTATTACAATAGTGAGCAGAAGTGCTGCTGTTGTTAGGCAGCAACACTATCTTAGCGGTGATAGAGCTGGAAAACATATTTCAATTTTATGAGTTTACATTTCTCATTTTTATTCATCTTATAATTCAACTAATTCCAATTAATGTTTTAAAATTAAGTATTTAGGTGGATTATATTAACCATGTTTCCAGCATTTTATTATGAACATTTTCAAGCATAAAGTTGAAAGAATTTTACAGTAAATACTTTTTTTTTTGGTAGAGATGGAGACTTGCTATGTTGCCCAGGCTAGTCTTGAACTCCTGACCTCAAGTGAGCCTCCTGCATCAGCTTCCCAAAGCACTGGAATAACAGGTGTGAGCCACTACACCTGATCTTCTATTCACCTTCTACCATATTGGATTTATCATATCTGTCCCTCTGTCTATTTTTCTGTTACCCATCAATCCATATTATTTTTCAATCATTTCAAGTGAAACTAGAGACATCAGTATACTGTCTCCTACATATTGCAGCATACATATTAATCAGAGTCCAATATTTGTTTTCAACTTGGCTCCTAAATGTATATTCACTGAGCTTTGTCAAATGCCCTTTTCTAATCAGTCCCCAACACCATCCACCAGAGGTAATCTCTGTTCTGAATGTTTTCCACCATAGATGAATTTTGCCTGTTCAAGAACTTCATGTAAATGAAACCATAGATTATTTTCTCTTCTAAGGCTTCATTTACTCAGCATATTTTTGACATTCATCCATGTTGCATGTGTAGGGGCACATTCCTTTTTATTGCTGAGTATTATTTTTATGAATATATCATAGTAAATTTAGCCACTCTCCTACTGAACACTTGGGTTCACTAATTGAACACTGTTTTACCTATATTAGACATTTCATATAAATGGGAGAAAACATTATTTTTGAATCAGTTGCTGGGTAGTAAATGTTCAGTAATGTTAGTTAGAAAAAAAGAGATATTACACTGATGGAGGTGAAATTCACCAACAGTGAGCTATTGCCTTTTCCCAGATTTGAGTCTCTGATCTTTATGATTTCCTTTTGCTGTGGCTTAGATGTGTCCCTCAAAGTTCATGTTTTGGAAACTTAAAACTCAGTGTAACAGTGTTGTGTATATATATTTCAATTCTGAGTGATTAGGTTGTTAGGGCTCTGCCCTTATGAATGAATTAATGTTATCTTAGGAGTGGGTTTGTTGTCACAAGAGTGTATTCATTATCACAAAATATCACAGACTAGATGGCATAAACAACAGAAATTTATTTTCTCACAATTTTGGAAGCTGAAATTCCAAGATCAAGGTGTCAGCAGGTTTGTTATTTTTTTCTGAGGCCTCCATCTGTCTTCACATGTTCCTTCTCTATTTGCATGCATACCTGGGTCTCTCTGTGGGTCAAAATCTCCTCTTCTTATCAGGATACCAGACAGATTGGATTATGGCCCACTCTAATGGTATCATTTTAACTTAATCATCTCTTTAGAGGCCCAGTCTCCAAATATAATAGTTTCTCCTTATCCACAGGGGATGCATTCCAACACCCCCAGTGGATGCCTGAAACCTCGGAGAATACAGAGCCTTATATACACCAAAATTTTAAAAATCTAATAACCAAGGTATCTGCTAAGTGACTGTCAAGTAGAGTTTATAGTACAGATATGCTGGACAATGGGATCATTCACATCCTGTGCTGGACATGGTGGAACAGAGCAGGAGAGCGAAATTTCATCAGACTACTCAGAATGGCTCAGAATTTAAAACTTATGAATTATTTATTTCTGGAAATTTCCATTTAATATTTTTAGACTATGGTTGACCACACAGAAAGTGAAACCATTGAAAAGGGGAAAATACCTCACATTTGAGGTATTCAGAATTAGGGCTTCAACACATGAATTTTGGAGGACACAATTCAGTCCCTATCAACTTCACACAGAAGAGAAGGTGATACGACCACAAAGACAGAGATTGAAGTGATATAGCCACAAGCCCAGGAATGCCAGCTAGAGAAGGTGAGGAACAGCTTCTCCCCAGACCCTCTAGAAAGAGCACGATGCTGCCAACATCTTGACTTTTTTCTCATTAAAACTGATCTCAGACGTCTGATATCTAGAACTTTAAGAACATAAAGATGTGTTGTTTTAAGCCATTAAGTTTGTGGTAATTTGCTATAGCAGCCACAGGAAGCTGATAGAAGAAACAGAAAACATATACATGTACATTTCTCTCCACAAACAAGATACTGATTTTTCAAGCCAATTGTAATCACTCAGCTGGACCTTGAGGAAGAGTGATGATTAGTGGAGAATAAAATAATCTGTAAGTTACCTCTCCAGGTGAGAACCAAAAAGTATTTGCTAGCCAGAGAGGAACCAATTTCTTCTTAAATGGAATTATTAAATAAAACAACAACAACAAAAACTCCTCTAAGTTTCCTTTGTCTGAGAATAAGACAAAAGTCAGCTAAGTTCCCTCAATACTGCAACATCATTTTCACATATCTTCTGTATACTGATTAGCTCATATGCTCTTCTGAATTCAATGTAGGTGCTTCTTCATCAATTAAACGCTGCCAGTTCTCTGAATTTATTCTCATGTACCTCACCCGGGCCCTTATTTTCATCATAAGATGTTAGCATCCTTGGTCTCTGTTTCAACATTTCATATTTTAAGACATTAATCGGACTTTTTGGAAAATAAATAAATTTTATGATACTCAGGCCACTTTTACATGAGATTTATTTTGTTTTTACTTTTAAGAAATAATTTCTTTTAAGGAGCTCAAACAACTCTATAGGAAAAAAAATCTAATAATCCAGTCAAAAACTCGGCAAATGATTTGAATAAACATTTATCAGAAGATGACACACAAATGGCAAACAGGCATATGAAAAGGTACTCAACATAATTGATCAGAGAAATGCAAATCAAAATTACAATGAGATATCATTTCACCCCAGTTAAAATAGCGTATACACAAAGGACAGGCAATAACATTTGGTGAGAATTTAGAGAAAAGGGAACCCTTGTATACTGTTGATGGGAATGTAAATTAGTACAGCCACTATGGAGAACAGTTTGGAGGTTTCTCAAAAAACTAATAATAGAGCTACCATCTGATCCAGAAATCCTACTGTCGGGTATGTATCCAAAAGAAGGAAATCAGTATATCAAAGAAATATCTGCACTTTCATGCTTGTTGCAGTACTGTTCACAACAACTAAGATTTGGAATCAACATAAGTGTCTATCAACAGAGGAATGGATAAAGAAAATGTGGAACATATACACAATGGAGTACTATTCAATCATAAAAAAGAATGAGATCCAGTCATTTGCATCAATGTGGATAGAACTGGAGATCACTATGTTAATAAGGCACAGAAAGATGAACATCACATGTTCTCACTTACTTGTGAGATCTAAACAATTGAACTCACGGACATAGAGAATAGAAGGATGGTTATCAGAGGCTGGAAAGGGTAGTTGGGCGCAGGGAGGCAGGTGGGGATGGCTAATGGGAACAAAAAAAAATTAATTAAGACCTACTATTGGATAGCACAACAATGGGACTGTAGTCAATAATAACTGTACATTTAAAGATAAGTGTGTAACCAGATGTAACACAAAGGATAAATGCTTGAGGGGATGGATACCCTACTCTCCATGATGTGATTATTTTACATTGCATGCTTGTATCAAAATATCTCATGTACCCCATAAATATACACACCTACTATGTACCCACAAAAATTCCAAATTAAAAGATTTTTAAAAATCCTTTCAATGCTGAGGGCTATTTTATGACATTGGAAATACAGAGTCTGAATTTCTCCACAGATCAGCTCTTTCTAGCCTCTTGAGCTCTACAATTTTATAGTTCACACTACTCTACTAATACTGTCCTGGTAATCATTTTATGGGACAATATAATGGAATTATTTTAGTTTCATCTCTGTCAAAATTTCTTTGGCATTTGCCAGGGAAGATTTCTACTTTCCTTGAAATTCCACCTTCCATTGATTTATATAAGAGTTTTGGAATTTATGAAAGTAAAAGATCTTCCACTCTAATTTAAAATCCATTTATTAAAATCACTCATGAATTTTACTTGCAAAAATCTCTTGCAAGGAGAAAACCTTAGATACATTCCCAATTTAGTAGGAGAGTTTACAGTGTTTATAGTTATTCAATATTGAGTTAAATATAAAAAACAATCTGTGAATTTATAGGAAATAAACTGCTACAATATTGGTCAAAAAAAAAAAGTCTCGTAGGATAAACTTAGTCTAAAGGGGGCTGATGAATTATATGGGCCAAATTTGGCCTGTCACCTGTTTTCGTAAATAAAATCTTATTTTAACATAGTCATACCCATTCATTATGTATTGCTTATGGCTGCTTTTGTAAAAAATTTAGTAGTTTTGACAAAGAGTGACTATATAACCTATAAAGCCTAAATTATTTACTATCTCATTCTTTACAGAAAAAAAGGGGGAGGGGTTACTGATGCCTGATCTATAACTTTAAATTAAGAAATATAATTATCTCAAACATTTAATGTGGTTTCCCAGATTATAGTAGGCAGTCTCAAGGTTCCAGATGAGTAGTCTTGGAAAGACAACTATTAAAACAAATCTCTGAGTAGTACAGGGAAAAAATTTTCCTTTAGTAAACAGACTTGGCAAAAACAACCTTACAGTGACAATATGTAGTTTAAAAATGACTTTAATTTAAAATTTGTTAGCTATTCTGTAAGTACTCTTTAACATTTTCCAGTTTATTCCTAAGACAATGGCTAACCCTGCTTTATGTACTCAAAACACCTGTATCAACATTCTCTTCCCAGCTTGAGTTCTTGCTAAATATTGTTTTGACTTTATGTCTATGGTTTTGATAACAATTTTAACTAAGACTGAATCAGAATGTGTGAACTTATATCATTTCATAGGTTTCTTCCTAACAATTTTCTGTATCTCTAATTCCTATTTCTTGGCTTATCCTCTTAAAGAAAAATCTAATAATTCTCACTTTTCTTCTCTGCTCCTTTCTAAAGATATGCACTCAAAGAACTCAAAGATTTTCATGTTTTTTTTTTTTTTTTTTTTCTTTTTTTTTTTTTCTTTTGAGACGGAGTCTCGCTGTGTCTCCCAGGCTGGAGTGCAGTGGCGTGATCTCGGCTCACTGCAAGCTCCGCCTCCCGGGTTCACGCCATTCTCCCGCCTCAGCCTCCCAAGTAGCTGGGACTACAGGCGCCCGCCACCGTGCCCGGCTAATTTTTTGTATTTTTAGTAGAGACGGGGTTTCACCATGTTAGCCAGGATAGAGATTTTCATGTTTTAATCTATACATTTTATGCTTTCTCTATGATAGGCGTTTATTAGTTAGTATTTATTGAGCATCTACTATATTCCTGGCATTCTGATTGGTGATGGGATACAAAATAGTACAGAAAAATTTATTCCTATCTTCAGGGAGATAGAGGAGAAGGTATTACCAAACTGCAATGAAAAGACTGCAATACAAGCTAGCCCAAAGAGCTAGGTAAATGCAGAGGAGCAACAACTCTGCTACGGAGGAAGAATAATCTCTCATAGAAGGAGATATGATTCACTGTTGACAGATGTGACGGAAAAGATTTAGGATTATTATACTTACACATTTTTTAACATCTGCTATGTTCAGACACTGTGCTAGGCAGTCAGGATTCAGGCAAGAGATGATTCTTTTTAGTTAAGGAGGCAGACTTCTCTAAGAAATACGCTCAAATGTAGTGATCCAAACTTAATCCATTTTTTTTTTTTTTTCATGTGACAGTCCAGGGCTAAAGCTGGCTGAAGGGGTATTTGCTCCACATGACCCTTCAGATTACTCTGGATATCTGCACTCTGTCATCTTCAACACTTGGCTTTCAAGATTGCTCTAGTCATTGTTCTACCAATCACTTGCAAGGGAGAAGAACACGATAGAGTTCCCCCACAGGGCTGTATGGGGCGGCTCTGAAAGCTTCATTTATCATGTTTGGTGCACATTCCATTGTTTAGAACTATCACATGTATACATGTACCTGCAAGGAAGGAAGTCTGGGAATATCTAGTTGTGTGCTCAGGAAGAAGCAGAGCATATGTTGTAGTAGGTACCTGCACACTGACACAAGTGAGATAGAGAGGGTAAATTATTTTAAAAACTTTTCAGGATGGAAAATTTCAAAAACAGGGAGAACAGTATACTGAATGCCCACTTATTCATCACCAAGCTTAAATATTGTCAATAATTTGTTATTCTTGTTTAAATTATCTCGTTTTCATCTGTATTTTCAAGCAAATCTTAAGCACTACTTCATCCGTAAACACTTTAGTGTGTACTGTTAATATACAAGGATTAAAAAATAATCAAAATACATTTTATCACCTAACAAAGTTAATAGCAGTAAATACTGAATATTTTCTAACATTTAGTCCATGTTTAATTTTTCCCAATTGTTACAAGAATATCTTTTTACAGTAGATTTGTTCAGATCAGGATCTAAACAAGGGCAAGACATTGGACTTGGTTAATACGCCTCTTAAGTCGCTTGTCATCTATAAGTTGTTCTCATGCATTTTGTTAAAGAAATTGGATCCTTTTTTTCTGTACAGATTTTTATATTTTTATTTCACTGATTGCATTTTGTAGTGTTATCATCCTGTATTATTCATATTTCCATAGTTTTCTGCACTTATAGATCTAGAAGTTTGAATAGATTGAGTTTTAACAAGAATATGTCATAGGGGTTGATATATATTTCAAAATACCAATGCTGGCCAGGTGTGGTAGCTCACGCTTGTAATCCTAGCACTATGGGAAGCCAAGGCGGGCGGATCACTTGAGGTCATGAGTTTGAGATCAGCCTGGCCAACATGGTGAAACCCCATCTCTACTAAAAATACAAAAAATTAGCCAGGTATGGTGGCAGGTGCTTGTAATCCCAGCTACCCAGGAGGCTGAGGCACAAAAATTGCTTGAGCCCAGGAGGTGGAGATTGCAGTGAACCAAGATTGCACCACTGAACTCCAGCTTGGGCAACAAAGCGAGACTCCATCTCAAACAATAAAAAATAACAGACTACCAATGCTAATATCAGTTATGAAAGATGAGAGCATTATTATGTAGTTTAAAGCTCTTTGCAATTTTTTTCTTAGGATATAATCCATCATGTTTAGTAAGTATACTATATTTTAAATCTTGAGATAATTCTGTGCTTTTACTACCAATATATAGTTGGGTTCATTAGTTTTAACTAATTTTTTTTTTTTTTTTTTTTTTTTTTTTAGCTATTTTCACTTTACTGATGCAATTATGTTTAATTATATAAAACATTTATGTGATTCCAAAGTCAAAATTTAAAATGGAGTACATTCAAGTTATTTGTACACATAGGTTGAAAATTTTCTTGTTTGCTTTTGGAAAAAAAGTATATCTTTTTAGTAGAGCTTTTTCTCTGTGGTGGCAATCATACCTCAGTAATCAGAGATTAAGATAATCAGGAAAAATGTGGGTTTTCTTAATTCTACAATGAGTAGCTCAAATGTATATTTAGAGAAAATTTGATACAGGAAAGTAAACAGAAATTGTAATGACCTTTAAAGTGACAATGTACTTGACATGTTCTTTCACAGTTTACAAGTGTATCTTTGGAAGCAAAGTCACTGTTACTGAGATTCTAATTGTCAATATGAGGGCTCTTTCTTTCTTAAAAGCATAAGGACATGGAATAAATTCACATTTTGGTTTTCATTTAGAAATGGAAACCTGAATAAAATCCAGTGATTCAACACCAAAGTACCCAGTTTATTAGGAAGAATCAGCACATAGCATAATAACGGAAAGATAGGCCAGTGACTAATTCTCATGCAAAGAAATCATAGAATGTAATGAACAATTAGAGAGGCATTTGGAAAACCAGAAGCAGCTTGTTTTATTCAAGCCTTGTTTTATTAAAACATTTACCTAGAAAATAGGGACATGAATATAAGTAATTTTTTTTTGAGATGGGGTCTCACTCTGTTGCCCAGTTCAATGGCATGCTCATGGTTCACTGTAGCCTCAACCTCCTGGGCTCAGGTGATCCTCTCACCTCAGCGTCCCTGGTAGCTGGGATTACAAGCATGTGACACCATGCTTGGCTAACTTTTGTGTTTTTTGTAAAGATGGGATTTTGCCCTTTTGCCCAGGCTGGTCTTGAACTCCTGGGTTCAAGTGATCCACCCACCTTGGCCTCCCAAAGTGCTGGGATTACAGGTGTGAGCCACCTGTGCCCAGGTTTAAATTTGATTTCAAACCTTGTTACATACCAAAGTGCCTGTTCAAAACAAACAAACAAACAAACAAACAAACAAAAAAAGCCCCATATATGTGAGCCACACAGAGAAGTTAAAATGTAATTCAGAGTAATCAGGAGATGAAATGTATAATAAGATAGGACACAGACAGATGGAAAAACATTCCAAGCTCATGGATAGCAAGAACCAATATTGTGAAAATGGCCATATCACCCAAAGTAATTTATAGATTCAATGCTATCCCCATGAAACTACCATTGACTTTCTTCACAGAATTAGAAAAAACTACTTTAAATTTCATATGGAACCACAAAACAGCCCATATAGCCAGGACAATCCCAAGCAAAAAGAACAAAGCTGGAGGCATCAGGCTACCTGACTTCAAACTATACTACAAGGCTACAGTAACCAAAACAGCATGGTACTGGTACCAAAACAGCTATATAGACCAATGGAACAGAACAGAGGCCTCAGAAATATTGCCACACATCTACAATCATCTGATCTTTGACAAACCTGACAAAAGTAATGGGGAAAGGATTCCCTATTAAATAAATGGTGTTGGGAAAAGTGCTTAGCCATTTGCAGAAAACTGAAACTGGACCTCTTCCTTACACCTTATACAAAAATTAACTCAAGATGGATTAAAGACTTAAATGTAAGACCTTAAAACATCAAAACCCTACAAGAAAACCTAGGCAATCCATTCAGGACATAGGTATGGCCAAAGACTTCAGGACTAAAACACCAAAAGCAATGGCAACAAAAGCCAAAATAGACAAATGGGATCTAATTAAACTAAAGAGCTTCTGCACAGCAAAAGAAACTATCATCAGAGTGAACAAGCAACTTACAGAATGGGAGAAAATTTTTGCAATCTATTCATCTGAAAAAGGGCTAATATCCAGAATCTTCAAAGAACTTAAACAAATTCACAAGAAAAAAACAAACAAAAGGATATGAACAGACACCTCTCAAAAGGAGACATTTATGCGGCCAAAAAGCATATGAAAAAAAGCTCACCATCATTGGTCATTAGAGAAATGCGAATCAAAACCACAATGAAATATCATCTCACGCCAGTTAAAATGGCAATCATTAAAAAGTCAGGAAATAACAGATGCTGGAGAGGATGTGGAGAAATAGGAACCCTTTTACACTGTTGGTGGGAGTATAAATTAGTTCAACCATTGTGGAAGACAGTGTGGAGATTCCTCAAGGATCTAGAACCAGAAACACTATTTGACCAGCAATCCCATTACTGGGTACCCAAAGAATTATGAATCATTATACTGTAAAAACACATGTACATGTATGTTTATTGCAGCACTATTCACAATAGCAAAGACTTGGAACCAACCCAAATGCCCATCAATGATAGACTGGATAAAGAAATTGTGGCACATATATACCATGGAATACTACGCAGCTATAAAAAAGGATGAGTTTATGTCCTTTGCAGGGGCATGGACAAAGTTGAAAACCATCATTCTCAGCAAACTAACACGAGAACAGAAACTCAAACACCGCATATTCTCACTCATAAGTAGGAGTTGAACAATGAGAACACATGGACACAGGGAGGGGAACATCACACACCAGGGCCTGTCAGTGGGTAGGGGGCTAGGGGAGGGATAGCATTAACAGAAATACCTAATGCAGATGACGGGTTGATGGATGCAGCAAACCATCATGGCACGTGTATACCTATGTAACAAACCTGCCTGTTCTGCACATGGATCCCAGAACTTAAAGTGTAATAAGTAATAAAAGAAATGTCAATTTCCCATATACTTAAAAAAATAAGCATCCACCTTAAGAAACAAAAAAGTACACCCAAATCAAGCAGAAGGAACAAAATTATAAAAATGAAATTAAAAATAGAAAAATAATCAATGAAAATGATAAACCATTAGCCAGACTAAGAGATAAATGGAGAATACAAGTTACGCTATCAGGAAAGAAGGGACCACAGATCCTATAGATGTTAAAAGGAAAACAAGATAATATTGTGAACAATTCTTTCCATAGAATATTATGCCTATAGAGTCCACAACTTAGATGACATAAACATTGTTTTTTCTTTCCAACTTTTATTTTTTATTTTAGTTTTGGGGAGGATACGTACAGGTTTGTTACATGGGTAAATTGTGTGTCACTGGGGTTTGATGTACAAATCATTTCATCACTCAGATAATAAGCATAGTACCTGATGGGTAGTTTTTCAATCCTCATGCCACCCTCCACCCTCAACTAGGCCCAATGTCTATTGTTCTCTACTTTATGCACATGTGTACTCAATGTTTAGCTCCTACTTAAAAGTGAGAACATGCGGTATTTGGTTTTCTGTTCTTGCATTAATTTGCTTAGGATAACGGCCTCCAGCTCCATCTATGCCGCTGCAAAGGACATGATTTCATTCTTTTCTATGGCTGTGTAATATTTAATGGTATATTCTTGAAACACCAAGTGCTAAGGCTCACTCAAGAAGAAACAAATAACTCTCAATAGCTCTATTTCTCTTAAAAATAGATTTCATAATTTAAAACTTTCCAACGAAGGAAGCTCAGAGCCTAAAGGTTTCACTGGAGAATTCTATCAGATATTTAAGGAAGAAATAATACCAGTTTTACCGAAATTCTTCCAGAAAATAGAAAATAAGGAACAACTTTCCAACTCACCTAATTATACCAGCATTAGTCTAATCCAAACTAGACCAAGACGTACAATTAAAAGACCAGTATCCTCCCTGAAGACAGAACTAAAATACTAAAAAGGAGTCACAGATGACATGATTTTCTATATAAAAAAACTCAATGAGATAACAAAAAACTACTAGAGTGAATTTAGCACCCTTATAGGAAGCTAAGTCAATATGAAATAATTTTGTTTGTATACACTGGAATGAACAAATGGAAATTCAAGTTACAAAAACAGTACTATTTATAATGTACTAAAAATGTTAATTACATGGAAGTATATCTAACAAAATCTTTGTAAGTTCTGTATGCTGAAACCTACAGAAGACTGACAAAAGATATAAAAAACTTTAAGACACACCACGTTTATGTATTGGAAGACACAGTATTTTTAAAATGTGAAATTTCCCAAAATTGATCTTTAGATTTGTCTGTAAATAGCAGTCCTAGAAACATCTTTTATTTAGGTGCCTTTAAACATTGTTTGAACAGAGTGAGCATATTTGCACACTAAAAACATGTTTCTCAAATTGATGCCCATGTAGCACTTTGGAAACATCTTTTATACATGTGTTTAAAAACAAGTTTTACATCATTGCATAGTAGTGAATACATCCAATCACTGAAATAACACCATTCTCAACCTGGTACACAAGTGGCACTCTCAGAAACACTTTTACATGTGTGACTTTAAACTCTGTATATTATGTATTACAGTGTTCAATATACCTTTACTGAAATAACACTGTTCTCAGTTTGGTGTGGAAGTTTCACTCAGATATTTCTTCTGTATCTTTGTCTTTCAACACTGTTTACTCACATTAATGTGGTGGCCACATCTCAGTTCACCACAAATGATGCATGTGAAGATCCATGTATAAAAGATGATGTAGGAGTTCTACTTGTACAGCTTGAGTAGTAGTATTTCAACAAATGGATGTATTCACTATGATGTAATGCATGTAAAACTTTGTTTAAATACAAATGTATAAAAGAGTCTTCTTAGAATGTTACTTGGGCACTCATTTGAGAATGTTATTTCAGTGAGTGATTACATTCAACACACACTAATGTATGTAAAACAGTGTTAAAAGACACATATACAAAAGATGATCTTTAGATTTAATACAAGCCCAATAAAAACTCATCTTGATTATTCTGTAAAAATAAGCTAAGTTTAAAAATTTATATGGAACTGCAAAGGAACAAGAAAGCCAAAGACATTAAAAAAAAAAAAAGAACTAAGAAGACTTACATGATCTGATTTCAAGGCTAAATATTCATTAATGAAGAGACTAATGTATTACTGAAAGGATAGGCACAAAGATCAGTGAAAGAAAACAGACTCCAGGAATGGACTGACATAGCAGTTCATTGACTTTTGACACATGTTCAAAGGTAATTCAATCTATAGTCTTCTACAAATAGTACTGAAACTGCTGGATATCCATAAGCAAATAAAGGTTGGCCCATACCTCACATAATATACAAATGTTAACTAAGAATGGATCATAAACCTCAATGTAAAACCTAAAACTCTAAAACTTCTAGAAGAAAATTGGAGAAATATTTTAGGTATGACAGTGAAAACACAATCAATGAGAGAAACAACTGATAAAATTAACTTCATTAACATTATAAACTTCTTTTTGAAAGACACTGTTTAAAATGAAAGGACAAGCCATAGACTGTGCAAAAAATGTTTACACAAAATACATATCCAATAAAGGACTTCCATCTAGAATATATAAAAAACTGTCAAAACTTAAGAAAACAACTAGATTTAAAAATAGCCAAAAGATTTAAGAAGACATTTCATCAAAAATATATGTATAACAAGCCCATGAAAATATAATATAATCATTCAGAAAATGCAAATTGAAGCGATACTGAGGTACTATTACATACTTATTACAATTGCTAACATAGTGGTATGGTAAATGTTTAGCTAGGTCTCCAAAAAACATTAAAAAAAAAAAAAAACCCTGATTAATAGCATTTGTCAGTTTCTGTGGTGTAAATCTTGGTTGATTCCAAGCTATAACATAATTTCACTTAGCTCACAAAATTCCTGATAATTTAACAGTTACTTTTTGTGAGCCAATGTGAACTTACTCTAGTACACCATAGCTAAAGCAAAGCAAAACTGGGAATATCCAATGTTAGTAAGTGGAACGTCAGGTACTCTCATCCATTATGGTCAGAATGCCAAGTGATACAGCCATTTTGTGAAATAGTTTGACAGTTTCTTATGAAGATAAACATACACTTACCACAGGACCCAACAATCTCACACCTAGGTATATACCAAGAGAAATGAAAACATATCTTAACACAAACTCTTAAAAATATTTGTGATTTTTTAATACTTAACTCCAACAATCCAAATGTCTCTCAACTGGTGAATGAATAACTGAGTTATTCCTGTGTATGAATAAATAACAAAATTAAAAATAACACATATATGAATAACTCAGATGGTTCATATATTGAGAATATATGTAACCACATTTTAATAGTAATTATATTTTATTGCTACTTAGCAATAAATAAGATGCAATAACAATGTCTGAATCTCAATTAGGTAGGCTAAGTGAAAGATGCCAGACTAAGAAACCTGTATACCATATGAATCCACCTATATCACATTCTGAAAAAGGCAAAATTATATACAGAGAGGCCAGATCAGTGGTCATGAAGGCTGGGGTTGAGGGAACAGCTTGACTATAAAAGAACAGGAGAGAATTTTCTGTAGTGGTAGAACTGTTCTATATATGGATTATGGTGGTAGTTACATGACTATATGATTAAGTCAATTGAATTCACTAATTAAATGTATGCTAAGACTCTTTAAATTAGACCATGCCCAGGAAAGGTGGATGAGTAGACTAGAAATACTGGGCACTAAGAAAATGGGTAGAACTGTTAATTTGCTTGAGAAGGGCATCAACAATTGATAGTTTCTGAATATATTATTTCTCTCTGAAGAGAAACTTAGAATACAAGGGCCTTTCAGAAACAAGGGCTTATGACATACAATATGACACAGGAAAAATATAGGTGATAGCTGATGCAAGGCCAATTTTAGAAACATTATGTAAACTTACAATCAGCATCATTGGTAAGATTAGGCCCAGATGTCAAGCTTAGATCAGAGGTTTGCAAACTTCCATCAGAATTAGAGGGCTTGTTACAAGAAAAATTACTGTCCATTTTCCAGAATTTCTGCCTGATTAGGTCTGTGGTGGGGCCCAAGAACTAGTATTTCTAACAAATCCTAAGATATGTTGATGCTGCTGGTCTGGGGACCACCCTGTAAGAACCACTTACACTACAAGGTGAAGACACCAAGCATTACCAAGTGAGATGGCCAAACTTAAAAAATACACTTCCACTTGCTTTAGATAACATAATAGGGTACAGAAACCAGCCCAAGAAGGAGTTGGACTTCCAAGGATGTGACTTATAGATATATATGGCAGGGCTGAGGTTCACAATAAGTCCCTTATCAGATCAATCTGGATCCCATACCAGATATCCTCTATTTTCCCTTCTAGATCCACTCTCCACTTTTCTCCACTCTGGGAGGCCAGCCTAAATGGGTGACATCAACGGGCTCTTTAACTCCATGGCTATAGCCAGTGGGAGTCCCTGGCAGGAGACAGGAGGGTTGATTTTGACTGTTGCTTTCCTAGACCTCAGGTTGCAGCTCTTACCAAAGGGCCCTCTTTGTATGACTCCTAGCTTCTGGTGATGACTCCTTTGTCTTGCCTTTTTAGGCCTGAGGATAAAAACAAAAAAACCCTGATTACTAGCTTTTGGGTATTTTCCTATTTCTTGTGGTTTCCCTAAACTTTGCCCACACCTTTAAAAATAGTCCCATAATATTAAACTATTCTTATTCTAAAATTGAGAATGACATCTGTTTCCTGCTGACCCAGAGGAAAATGAAGACTGGGACCAAAGCAGCTCTACAAAATAGATCCTCTAAGCGGGATTCAGCATTAGGCTGCAGAAAAGCACATGGATAATCAGAGTGTCGATCCATGGCAATCTACAGCAATGACACCTGGATTACAACTCTCTAAAAATGAAATAGCTGGACAGCCTAGTAAGGTGCTTATGATGTATTTAAGTAGAAGAAAGAGAGTCTGGGTGAAGCACTTGCTTTACCCCTATTATCCTCATCTTTGGCCTCACCTCTAGGTGATTGTTGATGCTGCTCAGTGTGAATCTGGTGGTTCTTGACTCATACTTGTTTTTTGCTTGATCGGGCCGACTTCTGCAGCTCCTTCCTTCCTTTTTGTAGGCCGGATGCTGGTCTTTTCTTCAACTCCCATCGCTCTTCCTTTGTACAGACTGTACATTCTTTGTCACTCTCTGGAGCTCATGCGGTCTTGTGATTTTTTGAATCCTAACTTGTGCTGTTCCCTCCTGTAACTTGACTTTTTAAACACTCTCAATATATATTGTCAAGTTGGCCCTCCAGAAAGTAATTATTTGCATTCCCATAGTGGCATGTGAGTTACATTTCTTGAGAGTCCCACTAAAATTGAGTATCATTGTTCCTTTTATATGTTGTCTATCAGCCCAATATGTGATCTTTAAGTATTTTAGTATTAGTGAAAATAGAAAATTTCCCTTGTTTATTGGTTGAGACTGGCATTTAACTTTTTAGACCAGTTTTCCACAGCATGGTCAAATTTTCAAAAAATATATCAACGTATATCATATATATTCATATATGTATACATCTGTATATGATATATATGTAAATATTGAATGTTTCCACTCTAATTTGAAGTGACAGTTTATTATATGCTAAATTCTTATAAACACCTAGGTCTAATTATAAACAATTGTCTCACACGTCAATAGACTAGTATCACACTATGTTACTAGTAATGTTCTCATTACCTTGCTTTTAAAAAAATGGTCACAACTATTTTCTTACTTCTACAAAGTAAACTATATAATCATTTTGTGAAATAAATCCTCCCCATTGAATATCTGATTAGAATTTTTCATTTGTCGTTTAATGTGTAGAGACTCAAAATCTCGATAGCAGTCTTCCCATCCAGACATAGGTTTCCACTTATTCAAGATTATTTTTGAGAAAAGTTGGTATATTTACCTTATCTAAATTCATGTATTAAATCTACAGTTTTTCAATGAATTTTATTAGGTTGTCATGATGGTCAACCATATCAGCAGCAAATGATTTTCTCCTCCTTTTGAGTTTTGTCTTGTTACTTCAATTAGCATTTTCAGAGTACTAAATGTGTAGTTAACAATTTTATCTATTACCTTTAGGCTGAAGCTGAAACTTCCAAAGGGGCTTACAAGACCTCTCATGATGTGCCCCTTGAGTCTCTCTGTAGCTTTACCTCTATGTGAAATGAAAGCTGCATTCTTTCCCAATGCTGTATTCTAGTAAGTGAACTTTGTTTCCTGAACATGCCATGCCCTCATCCCTTTATAGCTTTGTGCCCCTTGTTTTTCCTTTATCATCTCTCCTAACATTTCCACACTTGCTAGACACAACCTGGTTAATCTACACTCTTCATGTTTCAGCTTAGATATCTACCTTTGATGGTATACAGTAAAACTCAAATATGTGATGATTAATATTGAGTGCCAACTTGATTATTGTTCCCGAGTGTGTCTGTGAGGGTGTTGCCAAAGGAGATTAACATTTGAGTCAGTGGACTGGGAAAGGCAGACGGACCCTCAGTCTGGGTGGACACAATCTAATCAGCTGCTAGTGTGGCAAGAATAAAAGGCAGGAGAAATTGGAATGACTAGACTGGCTTAGTCTTCCGGCCTACAACTTTTTCCTGCTGTTCTGGATGCTTCCCACCCTCAAACATCAGACTCCAAGTTCTTCAGCTTTGGGACTCTTGGACCTTCAACCACAGACTGAAGGCTGCACTGTCGGCTTCTCTACTTTTGAGGTTTTGGGACTTGGACTCTATGTAAAATTGGGACTTGGCTTTCTTGCTCCTCAGCTTGCAGAGAGCCTATTGTGGGACCTCACTTTGTGATTGTGTAAATCAATACTCCTTAATAAACTCCCCTTTATATATACATCTATCCTATTGGTTCTGTCCTTCTAGAGAACTCTAATACAATGTACTAAATAAATAGGCTTGTGGAACAGGCTGTGAGAAGATGTTAATTGGCTATAAATGCTCTGCAGGAGCTTTAAATGTACTCCAAAAATTATTTGAAACTATGTGATGTTAAACTTAGTGAATATAGTAAACACTTTTTAAAGAAAGCTTGGAGATTTAAGAGAAAAAAATAAGTATTTTATTTAGGCTCAAATAGCTAGTTGTTCAAAGAATATAAAGAATGAAAATAGTACTTCTATCTTTCAACCATCCAAAAGAAAATCACAGCTTATTTTCAAAACTGAAATATTGGACTTGGAATACCTAAAGTTAAAAAATCAGAATCCATTAATATAAGTACTTTGATGAATGAACTATACCTCAAGAATTTTTTACATTCAGAGTGCTTTTCTCTTGTTAGGCTTCTCTACAAGTTACCTCTTGTTTATACGAATTTCTGTATCAATTACTTATGTAGGGCTTTGTCCTAATAAAACTTGTGTTACAATATAAAGGATGAACAAACATAGATTTTTGACATTATTTAACTAATCATAGGAGTTCACTCCAGTATACCTTTTCTGCCTTTGAATAAAGTATGAACTTTCACAAAAAGCTACCATCATCATTAATTGGGAATGTCTCCAGTGTGAATTTTTTGGGGCAGATTAAGTCATACTTCTTGGCTCAAGAACCAGATGGGATCCTGAGGTAGTTTACAGAAGGCAGAGTTCTGGTGTACAGAGTATTAGGAGACTTTAGTAACCTCATAATGTCTGGTATAAATGATATACCTAAGGCTATGGATGTCTCTCCAGCCTAGGTTCCCAAAGGTACAGTAAGTCTGCACTGAACATCATTAATAGGTTCTTAGGAACTGCAACTTTAAGTGAAATGATGTATAACAAAACCGACTTTACCGTAGACTAATGGATACAAACAAGAGTTAAGTTCCTATGGCAAATGTCTCGTCACAACATCATCAAACTTCTAAAGACCCCAAATATTTCCAATATTAGACATTAAAATAAATCTGAGCTATATACACATTTAAGAAGGATTAATAAAAACAGGTAAGATAATTATTTACCCTGTTATTCCAGTACAGGGCCATGGGTAGACAGAGAGCATCCTAGCAGCTCAGGGCAATGGTGGGAACCAACCCTGATTAGTAGCCACTCCACTGCAGGGCACACTCCCTTACAAACTCAGACTGAGATAACTTAGATATGTCAGTTAACCTAATGTATACATCTTTGGGGTTTGAAACTGGAGCACCTGGAGACACGGGGAGAGTGTGCGAACTCCACACAGTGTCCCTGGCTGGGAATCGATATTTTTCTCATCAACATCATAACAATTATAACATTATAACAAAACAAAAACATTTTTCAAGGACCTGCTGTACTTTAAACAAATGCAGATTTTAACAATACATATAGATTAACAGCAATACATACTTCTCCCATTGCAACTGATAACCCTATCCCAACTCTAGTCTCCATTCAGTAGCAAGACAGCAAAGAGTATTGTCAGGAATGGAGTAAATGGCTGTTACTGTTGTCTTAGCCATTAATTCAGAGATTTCTGTCCTTAGAAGTGTTCTCTTATATTTTCATGAGCTCCTGATTTCTTGTGACCTTCTTATAAGGGCTGAATTTTGTTAAATATCAACTCCAAGAGTATTGTTTGGTTTTGCCTAATGTTTACTTCATCAATAAATCAAGTGGATATTAGTATGCTATAGACCTATTTATGAACTAGGGAGAGGTAAGGGTAATGGATATCAAAATAATGATACACAAACACTTGTACGGTGATACCATGTTTAACTCCAAAGCCTTATGGCTTCATCTGAAAACCAGGAAAATTCCTTCAAACAGATTTCTATCCAATAATATTTCTATCCAATATTAATTCTGTGATATCATTTAAAGAATAATCTGACAAATGTTTTCCTACATTATATTCATGAGATTTTATCCAGCATAAATTCATGATGTTGAATGAGTTCTACATTCTGACTGAAGGTAATTAATCTTTCATTTTTTTCTTTTTTCAGGACTTAACTCGAGTATGCAGTTTTTGATGTTTAACAAGGTTTGAACTCCTGTTGAAGGCTTTATTACATTCCTTACATTTGAATGGTTTCTCTCCTGTATGAATCATTTGGTGTCGAATAAGAGAGGAGCTCCGGTTGAAGGATTTTCCACAGTTAACACATTCATAGAAATTATTTCCAAAACGGAGTGTTGGATTATTACTGTCTTCACTTTCACTGAAGGCCTTTCCACATTTATTGCTTGTGCAGGCCTTTGCTTCAGCATGAAGTTTTTGATGCTTAGTAAGGTTTGTACGTCGGTTGAAGAATCTCCCACATTCACCGCATTTATAGGGTTTCTCTCCTGTGTGAATGATCTGATGTCGAATAAGGGATGAACTTCGGCAGAAGGCTTTCCCACATTGATAACATTCATAGGAATTCATTGTAGTATGACTTTTTTGGTGCTGAATATCTGTACTTAGACTCCAGTCATTCCCATATTCATATTCTAAATGGTGCTTACCTACTGTGTCTAAATTAAATTTGAAGTGAGTTTTAAACTTGTCACATTTTGGAGACCCCTTTCTTGAAGAAATTCCCTGTTGTATAGCACAAATTGAGCTAACAGAATTAATATCAAAGCTTTCCTTATTTTCACTACACTCAAAATCTTCCTCCTCAGTGTAGGTTGTCTCAGGAATGAAAGCCTCTTGTGGCAAATTTATGTCCCATTTTTTCTGGTTCCTATGTAACCAATTCTCACCTTTCCAGACATCTGAAGAAGGGTGTCCACTTCCAGTAAACCTTGTTATCATCACTCCATGGGATGATTCTTCTCCAGAAATACTCTGCATGTCTAAAGAGAAATAAAAAATGCCATGAACTAGAAAGGAAACTGCTTCATTAGGAAATGGAGGCTGAGCTGTATAAGGTACATGTATATATCACGGGTCTTAAACACAGAATGGAAATGTGTGGCAAGGTTAGAAAAAAATACTTATAAAATAAATAAATGGTACAAAAATATTAAAAAGAGGTTAGTAAATAAAATAGAGCTATTTGGGACTATTAAAAAAACTATATAAAACTATATAGGGCTCAAGTAAAATATGGTTATATGAACAAGGATGGGGGGTGGCATATCATATCATAATTCAAGTTATCACTGGTTCGTAACTAGTGTGTGAAGGCTCTAATATTCCTTCTTCTAGCATCTTGTTTATCCCAAGCTGTTCACCAGTAATAAATATTCCTTTCTATAAAATACCAATTTACTCCTAATTTTAAGAATATGTCTGTATTCCCAGGCACCATACCTTAACCAGCTAAAAGCAAACTTGCAATCTTAGTGCCCCTCCTTTTCCATACAGCCACAATTACTCCCTAAATATAACAAAGGCAAAAAGAACTATAATGTAAGATAGCAGGAAGTCCTTTTTCTGGGCTCAAAATAACTCCTGATTCCAACATTAGTGCTTTGGTAGTTTTCTACTGTACTTCCTAGAACTCAAAACTTTACCTGTTCTAATTAAGATTGGGTCTTTTCCTTTCACCTGTCCTCATTTCTGTTTTATGTTCCACTTCATTTCTCAAAATTCCTCTCACCTAGCTTCTATATACTCTGTATACTCTATATTCTAGCAATTTTTTAAAAATAAAATTTCACTGACTTTTTTCTTGTAACTTCAAGCATGCCTAATAATTTTATTCTCCAACATTTATTGGTGACCAAATCATGTCAGCTTTGCACTCACATTACTGTTCCTTGTTTTCATCACTCTCTAGGACATCTCCACTTGACTATCGTAGTCCTCTAGCTTAACAAATGAGAGACTGAAGTCATCTTCCATGTTGAAAAAAAACTTCAATGTCTTCATTTTTGTTTGAGTCATTGCTTTTCTAATATTTATACTGGAGTCCATAAAAAAACTGAATAACCATTGTCCTTCATCTCCCATATCAAATCTGTGCTTTGGTTCTATTCTTTTAAAAAATTTCCTGTCTCTGCCTCACCAGTGTACACTAGGTGTGTGGGGGCAGATAGCTTGTTCCTTTAATTCACAAGTCTTCAGAGAGAGAAATGTATTCCAAACCTGGACCTAATTTCGATGAGATCCTAGACTTCAACCTTGATGCCATAATAGGCAAGACTTTGGGGGTCTTAGGAGAGAGTAAATGTATTTTTCAAGGGGGAAGAACACAGGTATTTTGTAACCAGAGGACAGATTAATGTAGATCAAAATGGCTGCACATTCTTTGCCACTCTCCCCATACTGAAGTAGAGTTTATTCTGCTTCTCCTTGAATCTGGGCGGATCCAATGATTGCTAAGCCAATAGAATGTGGCAGAAGTGATACTCTGCCACTTCTGGACCTAGCCTTTAAGGTGACAGCTTCTGATTTCTCTCAGAATGTTGCCTTTCAGAACCCAGCCACCTTGCTGTGAGAAGCCCAAGCCTCAAAGAGAGGCCACATGTAGGTGCTCTGGCCCATAAGAACAGTTAAGTTCCGAGGAACAGCCAGCATTAACTTTCACCCATATGATGTGCCATCTTGGACATTCCATCCCATTTGAGCCCTAGAACACTGCAATCCTAGCTAACATCGTATGAAACATAAGAACTCCTCAGTCTTCTCACAAAATTTGAGAATAAAATGATTGCTCTTTTAAGTCACTATGTTTTGGGTAATCTTTTTAACAGATAACCAAAAACAGTGTTCTAGTAGTATTTATGTAATAGCAGAATTTCCAATTATATTTCCCTAATTAAATCTTTGTTACTCATGTTTGTACAACTCATTTTTCATATAACTTCCTCACTCTTTTTTATTATTATTTTTTAGTGACAAGGTCTTGCTCTGTTGCCCAGGATGGGGTGCAGTGATACAATCATAGCTCACTGCAACCTCCAACTCCTGAACTCAAGCAGTCCTCTAAGCAGCTATGATTACAGGTATGCACCACCATGCCCAGCTTATTTTTTGTAGAGATGGTGTCTTGCCATGGTGCCCAGTCTGGTCTTGAATTCCAGGCTTCAAGAAATCCTCCTGCCTTGGCAAAATCTACATCATGATGGAGACTATGACATAGATTTTGTAGTCATCTTTAATCCACCACAATCCATTAACTATTTGAGAAAATAACTTACATTTATTGAAGTAAATTCCAGATTAATTTATTATGTTTAGATGAGGAGATAGATAAAAGTAGAATATACTCAGAAAATGTTTCCTAGTTTTAGGATGGAAAAACATGTATAAAATGAACAGATATAAAACAATGGGGAAATACAGTTACATAAGTTTAAAAAACGTGTGGCAGTCACCATGAATAAAAGTAAAAAACAAAACTGAGATATTCCATTTGCCACAACTGCGATCCACAGAATTTACATAAGATGTTAATACATTAATTAAAAACCCCTACGGTTTTAACCAATAAACCACATGAACAGCCCTTTACTAAATGACAACCCAAAAAATAATTTTTGCCTTTCTTATCTAATATCTATCCATCCATCCTTTTTTCTCTGATTCCTATAGGAATCTGCACCACAGGCTGGAGATGTAAAGGTAGGGTAGAAAGAAACATTATGCCTACCCTCAAGGAACATACAGCCTAATGTGGGAGACAAATATTCACAGAGATACATGTAAAATATAATTGTGATAACTGCTAAAAGGAAGAGTAAGGTGCTGTATAAGTGTACAACAGAAAAAACCAAGTCAGAAAGACTTCCTTAAGGAAATGTGCACTTATTTAGGATCTGAGGAATAAGGGTCAATTAGGTAAAGGACAGGGGGAAGAGCGTTCTATGTCAACAGCTGGGATGGGAGACAGCAAGCCACATTCCAGGGACAACCAGAATGCATTCCTTTAGAATCATCTTTTCTTTGCTGCACACCAACACCTGTGAGAGTGCTTAGGACACAGTATGTAGATGCTTAATATATATTTGATGTTGATTTGCTGAAAGTAGATAGGTGTGGCTTGAGTATAAAGAGGGAGGGGAGGATGTGGTGCAAGATGAGATTGGAGAAGTAGGCAGAGAATAAAATGTGAAATTAACAATACTGAAATCAATATAGTATTTAAAAAATGCAGATCACAAAATCCGATCTCCTTGGTTGCAGTATGGTTCCAAGATTGGAGTTGGGACAAGAATAATAGAGCTAAGAAGTATGCCAAGGTGGTGGTTCAGGTGAGAGATGATGGTACCTGGACTAGCATAGCAGCACTGCATTTGGACAAAAGTGGAGACATTCAAGAGATAGTGGGGAAGTAAAAAGGAACAAATATTAGAGAAGTGAAGGAGAAGAAGTTGTGTCAAGAATAAACTGTATCTCATGTAACTAGGTAGAGGGCAGTGTCATTTACTCAGGGAATAATAGAAGAGTAGAAAGGGAAAACAAAATCAGACTTTGGTTGCATGGAATTTAAGGCATCTTTAAGATATCCCAGAGAAATGTCATAGCATATATAAATCTCCAGAGAAAAAGTCTGATCTAAGGATATACATCTGTAAGTCCCCTATATACATGTGAAATAATTTAAGTTCTAGTTGTGGATGTAATAAACTAGGGGAGAAAAGAGCAAGAAGAGAAGACAAAACAAGATAAAATGTTGGCAAACTCTGAAATTTATCAGATAGCTACAGAAAGCTAAGTCTGCTAAAGACAGAACAGCCAACCAAAGAGGAACATCAGAAGTATTACAAGAACCTAAAAATGTTTTAAGAAAGAGGCATAGTTAACAGTGGAACTTACTGCTGAGAATTCAAGTGAGATAAGGAATGTCTCAAAAATATCTACTGGAGTTAGCTACATGAAGTCATTAAAAACTTTAGCAACAACTGTTTCAGGTGAATGTCTGGGGTAAGAGCTAAATTGAAATGGGGTATGGAATAGGAGGTGAGGAAATGAGAAAAACAAGCATAAAGTACTTGAGAAGTTTGGCTACAAAGAAGAGGTAAGAAAAAGAGTAATAGCTAGAGGAGGATGTAGGGTTGAAAGAAAACTTTTAAAAATCAGTAATGACCAGAAAAGGTTAAAAAGCTGATGGAAAAATGAGACAGAAATGGTGAAAATATAAATGAGAAAAGGTAGGGGTAAATGAGGTCCAAAGCACAATGGGAGCAGGGACAGAGGGTATTTACCTTAGAAAGGAAGAGAAGAATAATTTGCCTATCAAATTAATAAAGAATTCAGGTAAATAATACCCAGTGTTTGCTAGGATGATAATAAAGAGATAATAATACTCTATTATTAGTGAGAGTATGAATTGGTATAACCTTTCTGTAGACAATTTAGCATAATATAAGACAACTAAATAAATTTATACTCTAATGCCAAGTTCTTCTTCTAATAGGGTATCCTATGGAAGTTATCAGACATGCCTGAAAAATTGGCAACAACTTAAATGTCCAACAGTGGCGGGGCAGGGGGAATGGTTAAATATATTATGATATAATTGAATATTTTATGGGAATTACAAACCACATTTTCGAAGATTAGTGAAATAGGTAATCACTCATGATGGTATGTTAGGTGAAAAGAGGATATAAAATGACGTGTTCCCTTTTACACTGTTGGTGGGATTGTAAACTAGTTCAACCATTATGGAAAACAGTATGGCGATTCCTCAAGGATCTAGAACTAGATGTACCATATGACCCAGCCATCCCATTACTGGGTATATACCCAAAGGATTATAAATTATGCTGCTATAAAGACACATGCACACGTATGTTTATTGCAGCACTGTTCCTAATAGCAAGACTTGGAATCAACTTAAATGTCCATCAGTGACAGATTGGATTAGAAAATGGGGCACATATACCATGGAATACTATGCAGCCATAAAAAGGATGAGTTTGTGTCCTTTGTAGGGACAGTGGATGCAGCTGGAAGCCATCATTCTTAGCAAACTATCACAGAACAGAAACCAACCAAACACGCGTGTTGTTCTCACTCACTTAGGTGGAACTGAACAATGAGATCACTTGGACTCCCAGGAGGGGAACATCACACACGGGGCCTATCATGGGGAGGGAGGGAGGGATTACATTGGGAGTTATATACCTGATGTAAATGACGAGTTGATGGGTGCAGCACACCAACAAGGCACAAAATATACATATGTAACAAACCTGCGTTATGCACCTTGCCCTACAACTTACAGTATAATAATAATAAATAAATTTAAAAAAAAAAAATGACGTGTTCCTGATGAATTCTGGAAAAATTTTGAAAACTGTTCTACAATTTCAGAAAACAAATATTCAGAAACCTCAGAGATACAACATCACAAACAAAGAAAATGCCTAAAAAAAATGTTAATACTGCATAGCTCTGGATACTGAAGTAATGAGCAAGTTATATTCCTTGTTTTACTTTTCTATACTTACTAGAACTTATATTAATATCACAATTTTATTTTCTCTTACAAAGTATTAACAAGAATGAAGAATAAACAAAAATGATGAAGATAGGGAGTTAAGGCAAAAGTTAAGAAGTTCTCCAGGTGGAAGCTGAGGCAGGAGGATCACTTGAGCTCAGGAGTTTGAGGCCAGTCTGGGCAACACAGTGAGAACTCCGTTTCCAGAAAATAAAATAAGTGATACAGTTTAAAAAAGAAAAAAAGGAAAAATGGAAGATTACTAGAAATCACTCTAGTATAAACTTGACTTATTTTCTTTAAAATAAAGAATAACATTCAAAGTTAGGTGGACTAATTTTCATTGATGTAGCACTTACCATGACCATGCACTGTCTCTGTCGCCCAGGCTGGAGTGCAGTGGCGCTATCTCGGCTCACTGCAAGCTCCGCCTCCCAAGTTCACGCCATTCTCCTGCCTCAGCCTCCCGAGTAGCTGGGACTACAGGCACCTGCCACCACGCCTGGGTAATTTTTTGTATTTTTTAGTAGAGACAGGGTTTCACCATGTTGGCAAGGATGGTCTCGATCTCCTGACCTCGGGATCTGCCCGCCTCGGCCTCCCAAAGTGCAGGGATTACAAGCCTGAGCCACCGCGCCCGGCCGCACCATGCACTATTCTAAGTATACTAGGCACACCAACTCATTTAAGTCCTCACAGTAACCTGGAGGTAGATACTATTATTAACTCTATGTTACAGATGAGGAAACTGGTAGAAAGGCTCTCTCAGGTCACATAGCTTTAAGTGTCTGTGGTCCTATCCCTAACCTTATGTGACTATTTTACCACATAAGAAAAAGAACCTGTGAACAAAAGCCAATGATGTGTTTTTCCCCACTAAAGTTTAGGTTTTGCTATCTCCTTCCCAACTAACAATTCAAAGATTGGGTTGTGCATTGTCTGTATGTTTAAGAAACAGACGCTTCTTACTATGGCCTCATATCTACCTGATTCTTACCAAAAACAGTCTTCCTTGGTATTTCTTTCTCCATTATCCATCTTTTTTTCTTACTCTCCAACTTAAGGCTCTCAACTGGTTTGGAAAATAGATATGCTGTTCATGGAGAAAATAAAAAGAACAACAACAACAAACATATATGACACTTCAGACATTTTTATAGAGAAGATAATTCTATCCTGACACAGTAATCTAAGCTGCTGAAGGGCAAGGCCAGAAGAGCACCATAGACTTGTGTATCTCTGGCTCAGTATCAGAAAGGACTTTCATCCAGATTCAGTCAGAAAATCAGCTACTGTGTCCAAAGGATATTAGCAAACCTGAACCCCGACCCAAAAGTGAACTTAGTCACTTCAGCAGTCCTATAGCTTTTAACAGTAGGAAGAGACTACTAAATGGACAGATTAGGTAAACATATAGAAACCACCTTTACGCAATGAATTCAGGTTCCTAAAGTTTTCCAGCATCACATTCCTGTACAGGTTCTTTACAGCAGAGTCCAGTTGCCCCCACTCTTCCTTGCTGAATTCCACAACCACATCTTTGAATGTCACTGGTTCCTAAAACATCAAGTTCCTTTTTAATCAAAGGTGTCACTCCCCAAAACACTACCAGAGGAGGAATGGATTTGAAGGAATAGGGTAGGAGTCAGAATACACCAGAAATTGATAGGAGGTTCTAAGTGATGAAAATCAAATTGTAGTAAGGGCCAAACAAATTGGTACTATATATACTCTGTTAGGGATATAAAAGAAAAGTGAAGTGCAGTCCTTATTCTACAGTAGCGTACATTATGGTTGAGGGGAAAAAAAGACAACTGAAATAACTGTGGAACAAAAAATTACTATGCCATACAAATAATTTACTTAAAAGGAGTTCAAAACAGGAAGAATTTGTGGTAGTTCTGATGGAAATTTGTAATTAAAATGTAGGCTCTCGTGGGAGGAGAGGTAGGGCATTTTCTTTGATTAAGAAATGCTGCCTGATAACTGTTTTCATTTGGGACTCACAGTTTAACATCACTCATCAAATGGGCAAGATTGCCTGACTGCCCAAAGTAGCCTCCCTATTAATCAGTTTATTTTCTATGTAATAATTATTACTCTCTACAATTACCTTATTTGCTTGTATTTGCCTGTATACCTCTACTAGAATGTGATCTCCACAAGGCTGGGATTTTGTTTTATTTATCAATTGTATTTTCAGCCCTCAGAACAGTATCTGGCATATTATGCACTACATAAATATTGGCTAATGAATAAATTCCCTCATTTATCACACCATCAATTATTCCACTTCTCTCTCCAGCATCCTCAACCTTGTCTTTAGTGGCACCTCCAATCTCACTGAAATATATAAATGTCTTCCTTTCCTCTCCTTCAAGCCAGTCTTTATGAATAAGTTGTCTGCATTAATTTTGTCTGCTTCCTCACTTCCTCTTTCCTCAACACACCACATCTGGCTTAGATTCCTGTGCATTTTAGTATCTCCGTGAGTGAATAGACACTACTTGGGCTGTATTACTTTGACGCTTTAAAGCATTTCTCCCTTAAATATTCTTACCCCTTGGCCTCA
Source organism: Papio anubis (assembly GCF_008728515.1). Lineage (NCBI taxonomy): Eukaryota > Metazoa > Chordata > Mammalia > Primates > Cercopithecidae > Papio > Papio anubis. The sequence continues at coordinate 66,242,681 of NC_044987.1, read as the reverse complement.
GTGACATCATATTTCCCTGGTTTTCCCCTACATCTTTTGGTCCTGTCTTTTTAGTATGCTTTGAGGTTTCTTCTACTCTTGTGTAGTAAGTGACATTGCTCTGGATTCTACTCTTGAGCCTTAATTCTCAACGTTTTCTGAGTAGGCTCTACATCTATAGCGTCTACAGATAAAATAAAACTATATTCTTGAGGGAACAGATACACAGAGCGACTATATGGCTAAGAGTATATCACCAACTAAAATAGGTCCAGTGTCCTGTGGGAAAATAAAAGTCTTATGTTCTTGGATGGAACCATGTTTGGCAAAAGTTCAAAGATCAAAAAATTGAAAGCAGGTAATACTAAAAATGAGCATATATGTTCAGTAACAACTAGAATCCTAATTCACCTGTGGTTTGCCTGTTCGTGAGCCAGCTTTCATTTTCTCCTTAATGTTCCCCATCTGTGGGGCAGAGTCCTTGCAGGGCGTATCTGAGGAAGAGGAAAGAAAATATTAGGGAGACAAGTTTTGCCCTAGAGGAACTTCTAATAATTATAGTTGTTTTAATATGATATTCACAGGAATTATCCATAGAACTTTGAAAAAAATAATGTCAGGCCCTACCAGCAAACACAATCTTCAAAGGTCAGGCCTAGACCTTGTATTTTTAAAATATTTTAAATGTGATTCTGATATGCTTCCATGGGTTGAGATCTATTGAATCAGAAAGAGGGACAAAATAATATTTTCAGACCTCATCTATGCTTATAGCAGATTCCAAAAAATAACTAATTCTGTCATAACTAAAGCCTAACTACAGCGTAGCCGTCACAGGCTGTAATTCTACTTGGAGCTTATAATATTTTATCCAACCAATCCCTTCTTCAAACACTCCAAAGAGAATTCTTTTCAAGGATTGTTTTCCTGTAGGTTGCTCTGTGCTTACTATACACAGACCTAAGCAACCTGTCCACCTTGAACTATTGCTTCTTTCAAAACATAAAATTCTGAGGGACAACCAATTCTCTTATCCAGCCATTCAGTGAGAAGTTTATCCAGGGGCCACTGTGGAAGATTCATGAGTTACATCAGTGATCCTCAAGTGTCACACTGGTCTGTGAAGTTTTCACTGATTCAGGGTGAAATGAAAAGAGTAGAAACAATGTAGTAAGTTTGTTACAACATTATATTTATTCAATATAAGGGACTTTCTTTTGATGTTAAAATGTCTTCTAATATGTTATTGATTTAAAAAATGTTTTACTTAAAAAGATTTGGCAAACCTGTATCATCTCCACCCCCATTTTAAAACTTTTAGTGACCTTTGAAACCCCCCAGAAATCTTAAAACCATGCAGTTACATAATAATCAGCATGAATTCTCCATTATAAATGTATAATTGGGTTCAACAATAATTTAAACAACTGCATGGGGACTTCTTAAAACACTATCAGGGCAGGCCTGGTGGCTCACACCTGTAATCCCAACAACTTTGGGAGGCCATGGTGGGAGGAATGCTTGAGCCTAGCATCCAAGACCAGCCTAAGCAACATAGGGAGACCCTTTCTTTGCAAATAATAATAATAATAAATTAGCCAGGTATGGTGGTGTGTGTATGTGGTCTCATCTACTTGGGAGGCTGAGGGAGGAGGATCACCTGAGCCTAGGAGGTCGAGGCTGCAGTGAGTGGTGATCGCACCACCACACTCCAGGCCTGGTGACAAGTGAAACCCTGTCTGAATAAAAGCAAACAAAAATCCAAATTTCTCAGCAACGTACCATGTGAATGCTGTAAATATTATGGTCTAACTTTTTATTTTGTTTGTTTTGAAAGAGGGTCTCGCTCAGTCCAGGCTGCAGTGCAGTATGGTACAATCACACCTCACTACAGTCTCAAACTCCTGGGCTCAACCAATCCTCCTGCCTCAGCCTCCTGAATAGCAAGGACTACAAGCATGTGCCACCATGCTTGGATAAAGTTTGTTTTTTGTTTTATATTTTTTCTTTTTTTCTTTAGAGACAGGATCTTTCAATGCTGCCCAGGCTGGTCTTGAACTCTTGGCCTCAAGTGATCCTCCTGCCTCAGCCTCCCAAAGAGTTGGGATTACAAGTGTGAGCCTGGCCCTGAGATCTGTTAACTTTATTCAAGTCTATATAACACTTTGTAGAATGTCAGTCTGCTCAATTCCATAATCTTTAGGTCAGTACAATGTTGTTCCTTGTTGTTGACATTCTTGGAAATTCTTGAGGTATCTTGGAAAGGTACAAATGCCTCCAATCAGCTATCCTCTTATTTATTGCTCTCTCTAAATATCATTTTCTTCCCTTAGTTCTTCTCTGCTGACCTCCCCTTCTTGAACTTTTAGCATCGTGTTCTCCGAAACCCTCATTCCATTCAAAGAAACATCTATATACATTCTCAAGTTCTTTATAGACTCTTCCTTCTCCCTTGCTAAATGGATCTTGGCATCATCAAAGGCACCTTTTTCCATCCTGTAAGCACTATGATCTTGGAAATTGTTCTGATCTACTTGTACCTCCCTTCCACTTCCTAGTATTTTCTGTCATGCAAAAATATTTCTTACTGGTTTATGCCATTTAACTATACTGTTCTTGATGTTATAATATATTAAGCTATCACACATTCATTTTTTCAACACATATTTACTATCTCCTATGTGCGAGATACAGAAATACCTGCCCTCAGAGAGCCTAGTGTATTGTGAATGACCAACACTAAAGTAATTGTACTAGGCCAATAAAAACTGTGGTTACTTGGTTCACATTGTTGCTTTTCACCCCAAATCCTGACAGTCTTTTAATAGGTTACTTCAACACTGACACAGACACCCCTTCCAGCAACCCAGACTGATAGAACTTTGAATTTCTTATCTCTAATAACCATCAGCAACCAATCTACTTCCTTGCTCATACTCTGGTCTTTATTACTTAGAACTATCCTACCATGCATATAAAATTAGATAAATCAATTGATAACTGCATCCTCCTATCCTTTCAATTTTCACGTCCTTGCTTTTTGTATATTCTCCAACTTTTATCAGAGTCCCACTACACTACATTGATTCTTTAATTTTCTCCCATTCTATCATGGCTCTAGTGAAGTCACTTCATTCTCTATTAAGCTTAGAACGAAGTTTAAGGTAAAATGTAAAATTCACCATATTAGCTATTTTAAAGAATATAATCCAGTGGCTTTTAATACATTCATAATGTTGTGCAATGATCACCACTGTGTAATTCCAGAACATTATCATTACCCAGAAAGAGCCCCATATTCATTTAGGAGTCACTCCCATACACTCCCTTTCCTCATACTGTCTCTACGAATTTGCCTATTCTGGACATTCCACATAAATTCAATCATATAGTATGTGACCTTTTGTGTCTGACTTCTCTCACTTAGCATAATGTTTTGGAGTTCCAAACATTTTTTTTTAAACATGTATCAGTACTTTTATTCTTTTTTACGGCAGAATAATACTCCATTGTAGGTATATAGCACAGTTTATCCATTCGTTAGTTGATGGATATCTGGGTTGTTTCCACTTCTTAATGTGAATATGTGTCTTGAATTCTCTGGGGTATATGGTAATTCTATGTTTAATTTTTTGAGGAACCACCAAACTGTTTTTCACAGTGGCTGAACCACTTTATATTGCCAACAACGACATACAATTCCAAACAATTTCTCTACATCCTAGCTAACCCTATTCTTTTTCCTTTATTATAGCCATCCTAGTGGGTGTCATTATGGTTTTGAGTTGCAATTCCCTAATGACTAGTGATCCTGAACATTTATTCCTATACTTTTTGGCTATTTGTATATCTTCTTTGGAAAAATATCCATTCAAGTCCTTTGTCCATTTAAAAAACTGTGTTGCTTATCTTGTTATTGAATTGTAAGAGTTCTTTATATTTTCCTGATATTAGACCCTTATCAGATATATGATTTTCAAAATGTTTTTTCTCATTCTGTAGGTTTTTTGCTGCCTTGATGGTGTCTTTTGATGCAAAAAAGTGTTTAATTTTGATGGTCTAATTTATCTATTTTTTCTTTTGTTTCTTGTATTTTTGGTGTCATAGCTAAGCATTGATTACCAAACTTAAGGTGATGAAGAGTTATTTCTATATTTTCTACTCAGAATTTGATGACTTTAGCTCTTATATTTAGACAATTGACCCATTTTGAGTTAACTTTTGTGCATGATATGAGGTAAGGCCCCTACTCCAATCTTTTGCATATGGAAATCAAGTGGTCCCAGCAACATTTGTTGAAAAACTATTATTTTCTCATTTAATGCCTTGGCACCCTTGTCAAAAATTAATTGGACATAGATGTATGAGTTTATTTCTGGACTCTTAATTCTATTCCAATACCACATAGCTTTGATTATTGCAGTTTTTTAGTGAGTTTTGAAATTGAGAAGTATACATTTTAAGACTATCTTCTTTATGAAGGCAGTTTGACTATCTTGGGTCCTTTCCAATTCCATATGAATTTTAGGATCAAATTGTCCATTTTTGCCAGAAAAAAAAAAAAGCAGCTGGGATTTTGATAGGGATTGCATTTGAATCTGTAGATTGCTTTGGGGGAGTATTATCTTTATGATATTGTTTTCCAATACGTGAACGCAGGATTTACTTAGGTCTTTAATTTCAACAATGGTTCGTAGTCTTCAGCAGACAAGTCCTACACTTCTCTTTTATTTTTCACAGATTATAAATGAAATTATTTTCTTGGTTTCTTTTTAGGGTCATTCATTGCTATAGGCACATAACCTATTTTTGTTGATCTTGCATCCTGCAACTTTGAATTTATTAGGTCTAATAGTTTTTTACTGGGTTATTTAGAATTTTGGCTATATAAGAGTACAACATCTGCCAGTAGGGATAGTTTCACTTCTTCCTTTTCAATCATGATACCTTTTCTTTTTTTCTTGCCTAATTGCACTAGCTAGAACGTTCAGTATGACATTGAATAGAAGTGGCAAGAGTGGACATTCTTGTCTTGTTCCTGATTCTAAGAACAAAGCTTTCACTTGTTCATCAAGTTCATCAAGTATAATGTTAACTGTGGGTTTTTTTATAAATGCCCTTTGTCAGGTTGAGTGAGTTCACTTCTAGTCTTTTTTTAAATTTTTGTCATAAAAGGGCATTGGATTTTGTCAGATGCTTTTTCTGCATCAATTGAGATAATCATGCACTTTTCCCTTTTCACTGTATTAATATGATGTACAACACTGATATATTTTTATTTGTTGAACCATATTTGCATTCCTGGGATAAATCCCACTAAGTCATTTTGTATAGTCCTCTTAAAATACTGTTGGATTTGGTTTGCCATTTTTCTTTTGCTGTGATGTCTTTGTCAGGCTTTGGCATCAGATTAGTACTTGCCTCAGAGGATAAGTTAAAAAGTGTTCCTCCAATTTTTTGGAAGAGTTTGAGAATACTGGTGTTAATTTTTCAAAAGTTTAGTAGAATTCACCAGTAAAGCCATATCATCTTTGAGTTTTCTTTGTTGAAATTTTAAAAATAACTAATTCAGTCTTTTGTTATTGGTGAGTTGAGTTCAGATTTTCTATTTCTTCAGTCAGTTTTGGTCATTTGTGTTTTTGGAATTTGTGAATTTCATCTAAGTGCATCTAATTTGTTGGCATTTAATTGCTCGTAGTATTCTCTTACGAACCCTTTCATTTTATGCAAAGTCAGTAGTAATGTCCCCACTTTTCCTGATTTTAGTAATTTGAGTCCTCTTTTTCTTGGTCAGTGTAGCTATACCTTTGTCAATTTTGTTGATCTTTTCAAAGTACCAACTTTCAGTTTTGTTGGTTCTATTACTTTTGTGTTCTCCACATCATTTATCTTTGCTCTAATATTTATTTTCTTTCTTCATCTTGCTTTTAGGTTTTCTTTTTCTAGTTCCTTCAGGTAGAGGGTTGAGATCTCTTTTTTTAATGTAGGCATTTATAGCTATAATTTGAGCCATGCCTTCACTGTATGTCATAAGTGTTGGTATGTTGTATTTTTGTTTCCATTTCTCAAAATATTTTTTCATTTCCTTTGTGCTTTCCTTTTTGACTCATTGATTATGTGACTGTTAATTTCCACTTATCTGTGAATTATCCAGATTTCCTTCTGTTACTGATTTCTAATTCTGCTATAGTTGGAAAAGATACTTCATGAGATATCAATCTACTTAAATGTTCTGAAACTTGTTTTTTAGTCTAACATTTGATCTATCCTGGAGACTATTCTATGTATACTTGAAAATGTATCTTCTGTTGTTTTTTGGGTAGTACACTCTGTATATTTGTTAGTTCAAGTCAGTTTATAGTGTTTCTCAAGTCTTCTATTTCCTTTTTAATCTTTTTTCTAGTATTTTTATCTGTTAATAAAATTGGGGTGAAATCTCCAATAATTATTCTTGATCTATTTCTCTTTCATTTCTGTATTTGCTTCATATATTTTGAGGCTCGAACTGTTGTAGTTATTGCTCATTTAGTAACTTTTGAACTAATTTTGTAAAGTCTATATTCCATGTTGTGTTTACCTGCATGAATCTGTTCCCTCAGCTTAGTGGTCAGCTTGTAATATCACAGAGATTTTCTTAAATGCCTTGAAACATAAAAATAATATCAAAAACAAAAACCATCACCTGGTCTCTGCAGCTGCATTGTGTATATTAGGGCACACTCACTCAGTCAGACACTTTTAACTCTACATTGTTCTTCACTTCTTGCTTGTGTAGTACCTGAAGGTCAGCTAGAGATAAGAGTTAGGGCTTTCTCAGGTCTTTCTAAACATGTCTTCGGTCTTCCAGATTTTCAGAAATATGTGGGAGCTTTCAAAATCCCTTATTCCCTCAAAGCATATCATTCTTCAGCATCTCAACTGTTATTATCTCAGACAGCAGTAGCTAATACATTTTCCATGAAATGTTTTTGACAAATACACCCCAGGTAGCCAACTCAGTTCTGAGTGACTTTTGAGCTAGGTAAAATAAGGGCAAGCCCTATGAGCAGGTTTTTCAGAGAGCCACCAGACAAACCAAAGAAACAACCAAAAGACTTTCTTCAGTTCTGTATTACCCTGCAACCTCTCATTTGCCTTTTCTACTAGATTTCTCAAGAATAGTCTATAATCATGATCACATTCCCACTTCAAACCTATGTTTTTTAACCCATATGATGGGCAGAATAGCAGCCCCCAAAGATATCCACGTCTTAGTCCTTGGATACATGGCAAGAAGGACTCTGCAGATGTGATTAAAGTCAAGGACCTTAAGATGAGGGAGATCATCCTGAATTATCCAGGTGATCACAACCTAATTACATGAATCCTGAAAAGTGAGGAACCTTTCCCAGTGTGGTGAGACAGTGAGAAGCACCATGAGTGAGCAAGAGCTATGACAACAGAATAAAGTGTCAGAGATGTGGCAGTGTGAAAAGGACTTGGCCCATTGTTGCTAGCTTTGAAGACAGGGGAAGGGGAACATAAGCCCCAGAAAGAAAACGGTACCACCTTTACCTTGATTTTAGCTGAGGGAGACCCATGTTGGATCTCTGATCTACAGACTTGTAGAATAATACATTCATGTTGTTTTAAGCCACCAAGTTTGTGGTAATTTATTATAGTAGCAATAGAAAACTAATACAACTCACTACAAAGAAGCACCCCTCAAATCCTCTAAAACTGCTCCAACTAAACCTTAAAATTACTCCTAATCAACAATTTCAATGAATTATTTTTAATATTGATCTTAATAGGACCTTTCTGTTATACCATTGTTGAACATTCACTTCTTGAAAATTTCTCCTTTCTTAATTCAGATACCAATCTTTTCTGGTTCTCTGATTTCCTAGATTATTACTTTCTAGGAATTATTAGGCTTCTCTTCTTTTGCTCATTAAAAAATATTTTTTAGACAAAGACTAAATGTAACCACAATACCAACACAGTCACTCTCCCCAATCAATAATTCCTCATTATATATCCAGTTCATGGCCTCTTATCTTATAAGGTTCACACAGTCACATGATTTAAAAAACTTAAAAGATGTATAACTAATCTCCATATCACTTTGCCATACTCCTTCCCTTAAAAACTGGACTGTCTTATAGTTTCCCAGTTTGGATTTTACAAATGGTATTATCATGGTATAGTTCAACATGTTCCACTATCCTCTATATTTCCTGTAACTGATAGTTACACCTAGACCAGCTCTTAAATATTGATGCTCCCTAAGGATTTGTATTTCTCCTACTGCTCTGTTCATACATATAAGCTTCCAAATCTTCTCTTTCTGAACACTGAAGTCATACTGTTAACTATATATTGGTTTATTCATTGTGGAAGTCCCACAGGAACCTCAAATAAAACGTGCCATATAATTAAAGTATTACAACTTCTCCCCCCACTCCCAAATTCCACTCATGCAGGCCAGTACATGTAAATTTATGTCAAAAGGTTTCCTATTTATAAGTTTATAATTCCTTTAGGTTCAAACTCCTGCTTTCCCAATGCTCATTCTCTAACATCTAATCTATCACAATAGCCTAACTGGTTTTTCTATTTTCAGAACCCTCAGATCTCTCTCCTTTACGTGAGACATCAGTAAACTTTTTCTGTAAAGGGGCAGATAACAAATATTTTAGACTTTGCGGACAATACAGTCTCTGCTACAAGTACCCAACTCTCCTCATAGCACAAAAGCAATCATAGACAAAATGTAAATGGACATAGCTATGTTCCAATAACACTTTATTTTAAAAAATATTTGGCCCGTGTGCCATATTTTACCAACTCCTGCTCTAAATTGATGTCAACATAATATTTTTAACTGGCAAATCAAACTGTCTCACTCCCCTACCCAATCTGTGAGATCTAATTCTCTATTTCTATTACTTACAGAATAAAGTCAAGGCTGCCTAATAGAGTAGTATAAAGTCCTTCAAGATCTGGCACCTGATACCCTCTGACCTCAAAAAAAGGTAGTTTCTCTTTACATGGGAAAGGTCAAGTATTTTACCTTCAATTTTTTTATATTCTTACCTTCACCTTCAAGCATTTCAATCACATCTTCTATGAGGGTCACCATATCTTTACTGTTGTTTGGATGTTGCAAATTCACCCACGTTCTGACTTCTTCAGGCAGGATTGCCAGGAATTGTTCCAGCACCAGCAGTTCTATAATCTGCTTCTTTGTATGAATCTCTGGTCTCAGCCATTGAAGACAGAGCTCCCAGAGTTGGCTTAGGGCTTCATGGGGCCCAGACACTTTCAAATACTGGAAATGCCTGAACTTTTGACGAGATGCCTCAGAGTCATGTGTCTCCACGATGGGGATGGTTTCCTGCTGCCAAGAGATATCTGCTCTCAGAACCTCTCTTTGTTCATGTAGAGACATGTTTTGAGGTTTTGAGATAGCCATCAACTTGCTCAGAGGCTGCATCTTCCTAAATAGAACTCCCACAGTAGTTCAAATCCACCTTACTAGATTGCAGTAATTCTCAGGCTTGAGCTAAGCACCTGTGTACTATATGCAGCGTGATTTAAGCCAAGTTATTTCACGGTAAGAAGGAAAGCTCCAGGAACTTTATACACAAAGCCAATATTCAGATACCTGAGCAACTGAAAAAAGATAGAAATTAACCCACAGGTAACAAACATATATTAGCATAGTTTTAAAACATAACTATTGTTATTAAAATTGCCTAAGAAAAATACATATCTGGATTCTCCTTCTATTTTATTTTCCTTTCTTAAAACTAGAAAATATGCTTTTCCTTTCTCCTAACCAGTTTCCCAAAGGACACACACAGATAAATAGACATACCGAAACAAATGATGAAGAGTCCTTTGATTTAAAAAGACTTCATAATTGAATTACAATTAGATTTATTCTATATCAAGTAGCAAACCATTTTTACCTTAAAATTAAGCAACACAAAACTTCAGGTAGGATATTAAGGTTTCAGAATAGATATGACTGAAAAACCTTACCCCAAGTTCTTATTAAAATGCTAATAAAATTCTATGAGTGAAACTGACAATAGCACTAGAAATAAAGGTAAATGACAATTGTTTAAAATATACTAGAATAATATCCATAAACTATTATTAGGAATAAATCAAAAAGTGGATTCGCAGACTACAGTGAAAAGTTTGTATCTGTTAGGACTTACTATGGACAATTATGCAATGCCCACCAGGGATGTCTTAGGCGCAACTGAACATTTAGACTCACAAGACTACTATTAGTCATATTTGGCACCAATTTACTCAGAAGGCAAAAAACAACTTGCTAGCAGAATAATATGCATTTTTCTTCAGTGTGAGTCTTTGCAGAGTGTAGCTCAAGTGCAGGGAGATGAGACCCATAAACGTGGTGTAGGAAACACTCTGACTCAAAAGAATTCCCCCAGGAGCCAATATCTCTCATAACAACTGAGCACAACTTTACGGGTTGTCTCAAAGAGCCTGCCAAATTATAGGTGTCACTACATTCGGGGCTGTCCAGATACAACTTTTTCTATTTGATTTACAGTTCTCCAAGTCCAGATGCAATTTACTATTCAGGTGTCATTTTGATTATGATCATTAAAGGTTAGTAGTTCTCAATCAGGAGATTTTGCCAACAGGGGAAATTTGGCAATGTCTAGAGACAGTTTTGATTGTTACAGCTAGAGATTGTACCTGGCCTCTAGGAAGTCAAAGCCAGGGATGTTGCTAAATATCCTACACAGGATAGCCCCCTATAGCAAAGAATTACCCAAAGTGTCGATAATTGCAAGGTTTAGAAACTCTGCTATAGGCAATATATAAATGAGAGTACATACTTTGGAGTCATAGATACATGAGTTTATATCTCAGCTGTACTAGTTACTATATGTATAAAGCTGAGCATTTGCATTCTCAACTGTAAAATGGATATAAAAATATCTGATCAAATTATAGGTATTAAAAGAGCTCTCATCTCATTTCTTGATACACACAGTAAGCACTCAGTAGATCATATGCACACATGTATGTTACAATGTTAGATCTTACCTATTGGCCAAAAGCTTGTGCGACCTTGTCCATGGCAATGCCTGCCTGAATAGATCACTCAGCATTCAAATAAGTATTAGTGAACAGAGTAGGGGAAGGACACACAGAACTATTAAAAGACAGTTTAGTGGCAGATGAGTGGTAAGAGCCAGGTTTCTCAATGTTTGACTAGAAATTTACAGAAAATCAAGGGAAGGAGTCTAGAATAATCCTTGTGATAATGGATTAGAGCTGGAGACCTATGTGTGAACTTGTATTTGGCTGAATTAGATGAAGATGGTTACATAAATATTTACATATATGTATATATACATAGATTAGTATAAACACATATTTCTTTGCTCTGTTGGCTAAGTAGGTCTAGAAGCAAGAACAGCCCAGCAGCAAAAGAACAATTAGCTCTCAGATCTTGGTTTCTAATACCATTCTCCAATAGGAACCAGGATTTCTTGGAGAAATGGCTGATTCTAGGACTGAGGCTCATACAACATAAGCATGGAGCATCTTATAGTGCCAGAAAGTAAAAAAATGCTCAAAAATTTTTTTTAAAAAAAAAGAAACTGAAACATTTATTGGGGCACATCAAAGGTACACAGGAGCCAAATGAAAGAGCTCCTTGTGGCCAAATCTGGAACAATATAAGCAACAGAATATTAGATAATTAAAACAATTAAATTAATATTCATGAGCCACACTGATATAAATGGCAACTTATTAATAAATGGGGGAGAATAAATCTATGCAGAAAAATTCTGAATAATTTATGCAAATTCTCAGCCACCCACAAGGTAGAGCATAACTCCCCACCCCACCGCTTGAGTATGGACTCTGCATAGGCATTTCCTGCCAAAGAGGAAATGTTGGGGGAGGGGAAAGGTAAATTTACAGAGGAAAAACCTGACAAATACCACCTCAGCCACGTGACCAAGATTAACATCAATAGCAATCAGTCATGTTGGCAGGATGTAGCCTTGAGATAATGTGATGAAAATGGCATTTTGCCTCTGTGATCTTCCTGCTCTAAACTCATAACCCCAATCTAATAATGAGAAAAACATAAAATTCCAACAGATGGTTCTCCATACTTAACCAATACTCCCTCATAACTGTCAGCATGATCAGAAACAAGGAATGTCTGAGACACTGTCACAGCCAAGAGAAGCCTGAGGAGGCATGACAACAGAATGTAATGTGGTATACTGGATGGATTCTATATAAGAAAGACATTAGGTAAAAATTAAACTTGAATAAAGCATGGACTTTAGTTAATGTAGTATTATTAATTGTAACAAAGGTACTATACTAATGTAAAATGTTACTAATAGGAAAAATTAGTGGAGGGGTGTATGGACACACTGTTGTACTATCTTCTCTATTTTCCTGTAACTTTATTCAATTTATTTAGAATTTTTTTTTATCTGTGAATGCAAGTTCCCCAAAGGATTTCCCACAGCAAGTGAAAAGCCACAGAGGCAGGTGTCTTCTGGCTTGAAAGATCCCTTTTACGTTGTCATGGCCCGGGGAGGAAAAGGGCAATGGTGCCTTTCTTGGGCTATTCCTGGGTCTCACTGGATAGAAAATTGCTTCCGGTTGCCCTGAAGCAAGCATTTCCTGCAATGAATCCCTCTGGGATGCTCCTTGACATCTCCCCAAACTCGTAACACAAGTCCATCTTTCTCCTCATTCACATCTGCCAAGGCTCACCGTAATACAATAGACTGAAAACCTGCCACAACTATTGACATCCACGCTCCTCCTGATCTGGCCTCATTAGCTCCACTTTTGATTTATGCAATTGCATTTGTTCAGGACACTAACAATTTCCAGGCAGATCTTTCTTTACTTGCTCTAAAAATATACCACTCAGCCTTAACCCGTGAGGACACAAAATAAACAACAATGAGGGTGCAGCTGGCTCAGTGAAGTTTTCTGCAGATGAAAGGCCCACTTAGAGGACTCATGATCTCACCTGACATAGAAAACAAATTGGAACCACCTCTACACTCTAGCTCAATTAAAGAAAACAAGCACAATGCTATGGGAAAAGAATCTTTTTTTTTTTTTTTAGACAGAGTTTTCGCTCTTGTTGCCTAGGCTGGAGTGCAATGGCACAATCTCGGCTTACTGCAGCCTCTGCCTCCCAAGTTTAAGTGATTCTCCTGCCTCAGCCTCCCAAGTAGCTAGGATTACAGGCACCTGCCACCATGCCCAGCTAATTTTTTGTATTTAGTAGAGATGGGGTTTTACCATGTTGGTCAGGCTGGTCTCAAACTCCTGACTTCAGGTGATCCACCCACCTCAGCCTCCCAAAGTGCTGGGATTGCAGGTGTGAGCAACCAGCCGAGAGTGATCTCTTAAATATGACTGGTGGAATAGTCCTGAAGTAGTATCATTGAGTCCAACAAAAAAATGAACTATGGGCCCAGATACTTTGAAAGTAACAAAAATGGAGAAGGAAAAAAATAAAAGCTCACAGGCCATATGTCAAAGACAAAATAGAAAAGGCTTTATGCTAAAAAGTAAAAGTAACAAAGACGTTAATTGCAACAATAAATGTACTGTGTAAAAATTTAAACTCAAACTACATAAAACTCAAAAGACATCCAAAATGAGAACTCCAAAACTGAAAGTAAAATGATTTTTAAAAAATACCAGGCAAACAAAAAATATTCAAGAGTGTAGTGAATTAAAATTATAATGCATTAAAAGCACAAATACATTAGAGGAAACTAAATGATTATAACTCAATGAAATATAACTATCATTAAATGTACAACATACTTGAAACATTTTTAGCAAAATTCTCAGAAAACAAGAAATGAAGTCAACAATGATACAATAGAAATGGGATATTAGGTAACTTTCTTAGACTTTGACAGATAAAGTCGAAAAAGTAATAGTATAATGGATTTAAATAATATGCTTAGCCTAATAAATAGAACTAGATAAAATGTAGTTTCTATTCAAGCACCTATGGGAATGTTTATGAAAGTGATTTATTAGGCTACCAAATAGAAAATCCTTGATAAATGGTAAACAATAGTGGAAACCACATTTATTACTAGAAGGCAAAACCAGAAATTAAAACCACATAGAAAAAACAATTTAACCTACTTTAAAATTCAAATGTTTGCTACTAAAAAAAAAAAAAAATCAAATGTACAACTGCAAGTATCTAAAAACAGCAAAAACATTGTACATCAAAATCTAAAGAGCACAGCTGAAGCTCCTGATAGGCAATGGAAAAGCCTTACGTATAATTAAACAAGAATGAGATGCATTAACTATCCAACTCAGGAAATAAAAAAAGCAACAAATATACTGGGAGGTTTGTAGGTGAAAAACACAAATTAATGAATTACTCACTGTAAACAGTTACAGAGCTAGGACAGGGAGAGACGTTCAGGATGGCATGCCGCATTTAATTAAGATTTCCGAGGTGGAACAGTTTTGATGATAGAGATCCAAGGTGTGACATGACTTCAAGTAGCTTAAATGGTAAGTCATGAACACTGGAATATACAAAGTCAAGAAATATAACAGTTAAACTCTAAAGTACTGAATAGATGCCTCTGATATAAAGGTGGGATTCAGGATTAAGACACAGAGCCGGTGCCACTGTGACGGAGGGACCCGAACGTCGTAGTGGACGGCTAGACGAATATAATCAGGTGGCACCAGTTCTCCGGTTTTACGGCCGCAAGGAACTTGAACAGCTGCTAATTATGGGAAAAGGGTATTGTCTGTGAAGAGAGTTATTTCTAATCAAACAGGCTGTAGGTGGGACAGCTGCTTAAGGTAAGAACCACGTGGCGAGATTAGCGCAGATAAAGAGGAACAGAAAACAGTTTGCAAATAAGTGACTGAATATAAGTCACTTACAGTAAATGGAGAAATAACTATATTAAAATAAGTACGATACTTGGAGGTTTTAATGTTTTAGGGAGGTGGCCAAGAATGCCTGGGAAAACAAGGCAATATGGAATTAAAACTCCATTGTCTTTCCCAGTTGATTGATTCAGTCACACTTGGTTTTTCCATAAGGCATCAATACCAGCCATTCCCAAACCAGCTGATCATAACATACTAACCACTTTGAGCGTCTGGAGACTGCCCCTATTACAGAATGGAAGAGGAGACAGGAGTGTGGTTAAATCCTTGCTTTAGCGGAGCTGGATCCTGACCCCAGCCGTCCCGCGGCCCACCCCTAGCCCTCCGTCGCTGCTCTCACGCTAGTCTTACTTCCGCAGCCCACGTTTCCATCCCTCCAGTCAGCTCGCGCCCTCCTCCGGTTCTCAGGCACAGACCTTGGAGGGCAGCGTGGAAATTGGGTAACTGCAAGCAAGCTGAGGGGAGCTGCACGTTCCGCATGGACGCCCTCAAGCGTGATTCCCAATCCCAAGCCCCCGCGTGCCCACTGCCCACTGCCCACCAACGAGGGTGATACCTGTGAGCCACCGCTCCTCTTCAGGGGCCCGTTCAGTCACTCCCAAGCGCCAGTTCTGAGAGGAGCCGCGGAATCGCTGTCTTGGACAGTGAAGGGAGCTGGTGTTGGTAATCACGCTGCAACTAGGAACCCCTGACCTCGCGAACCCTCAACTCACAGCCCGCTCTGAGTTTCATATATTGCGACGGTACAATCTCGGCGCACTCTTGCGCACGCGCACCAGCTGTGGAAGGAACCCCCAGTAGGCCCCGCGACCTGGGTGGGTAAGGTAGATCTGGTCTTTTCAAACCCAGCCCCTTTCTGCAGGCCCCGCCCACGCCTCACTCTTGGAACTCTGGCCCTTTGAATGGACTCACAAGGCGCTTCTTAAAGAAATGAGCGTCATACTTCCGGCGCTTCCTCATCCCGTCTGGGAAAACGAGTCCAAATCGCCTTTCTTTTCCCCACACCCCATTTGTCTGGAATCAAAAACAATGATAATTTCAACAAGACATTGTCTGTGTCTTACATGGTCTTTATTGGTTTATTAGTTCACAGATTCATTCATTCAGTTTTGTATGGAAGTAAGTTCGTTGTTCTGTTTTGGCTTGTTAAGAATGAGGTACTTTGTGGCATCCGAGAAGCATTGTCAGTTAGGTATTTGGATGTAAGCATCTGGGAGTTTAGAGATGTCTGGGGCTAGACCTGTAAAATTTGTGTCAATCTGGGTAGATAGTGATTGATGCTATTCATTGGAATAGGATTGCAGAGGGAGAGACAGAGAGGAAGAGAGAAAATAGAATAGAAGGAAATGGGCTGGGATTCGCCCGGGGAACACCAACACCATTGGTTGAGTCAGGAAGGCGGACCTGCAAAAAAAAAAAAAAAAAGAGAGAGGAGGATCAGCCTGAGAGGTAGGAGGAAATCTGGTGGGTGCGGAGACACAGAGGGAAGGGATGTGTGTGTCACAAAGTACAGAATGCTCGGTGACATTAAGTACATGATAATATGATTAGTGCTTGCACAGAGGCATGTAAACAGTGATGTAGGAGCAGAGTGAAAGAACTTAAACCAGAAAGAGCTTTATATTTAGGCCAGGAGTTGACTAAGGTAAAACAAGATGGCAACTTCGAATAGCTAGTGACACAAAAAAAACAAGGACACACCATATAGTTTCTTTTATTTATTTGTTTTTAAATAGACTTTATTTTTTAGAGTAGTTTTGGATTTACAGTTTTGGAAACATTGAGAAGGTAATATAGAGAGTTACCTTTTACTCCACAACTAGTTTTCCCTGTTATTAACCTCTTACATTATTATGGTATATTTGTTACAACTAAGAAAATAAAAATAAAATATAAAAATAAAAAAATGAAATAACATTGATACGTTATTAAGTCCATAATACTTTATTCAGATTTCTTTTCTTTTTTCTTTCCTTTTATTTTTTCTTTCCTTTTCTTTTTTCCTTCCTTCCTTCTTCCTTTCTTTCTTTCTATTTCTTTTCTTTTCTTTTCTTTTCTTTCTTTCTCTTCCTTGCTTGCTTCTTTTCTTTCTTCTTTTTTTTGACTGGTTCTCACTCTGTCACCCAGGCTGCCAGGCTGGAGTGCAGTGGTGTGACAGCTCACTGCAGCCTGGAGCTCCCCGAGCTCATGTGATCCTCCCATCTCAGCCTCCCAAGTAGCTGGAACTACAGGTTCTTGTCACCATGCCTGGCTAATTTTTTTTTTTTTTTTTGTATTTTTTGTAGAGATAGATTTTTGCCATGTTGTCCAGGTTGGTAAAGACCAGATTTCTTTAGTTGGTTTATTTGTTTTGTTTTTATCTTTTTTCTTTTCTCTGATGCAGGATCCCAACTGGAATATCACATTACATTTAGTTGTCATGTCTCTTTAGGCTCTTCTTGACTGTGACGGTTTCTTATACTTTCTTTGTGTTTGATAACCTTGGCAGTGTTGAGGAGTACTGGTCAAGCGTTTTGTATGATCTCCCTCTATTCGGAGTTTTCTGATGTTTTTCCTGTGGTTAGACTGGAGATGAAGGTCACAGAGATAGAGTACCATTTGTATTACATCACATCACAGGTACATACTATCAACATGACTTATCCTTGTTGTTGTTCAATTTGATCACCTGGCTCAGGTTGTTTTTGTCAGAAGACATATTTTTTTCTTTCCAACAGTGGCAATGGATGCAGCAATATTCAGTTTCCAGAATCAGCAGCTCTGGAAGCAGTGTCTTGTCCTGATGGTATTGGCAGGTAAATCATGCCTCTAGTGCTAAATGGAAGTCTTGTCTTCATAGGACGAATTCTGTGGTACAATTTTGGTCTGTGGTTCTGGCTATATGGCTCAAATATTATTTCAATATTTTTACTTTTAACTTAAATCACGCTTAGTTTCTGTTACTTGAAACTAAAAACCCTGACTGATGTGTCATCATTGTGATGATTTCTTGGTGTATGTATTAAGTATGTTTTCATTAGAAATTTTTAGAGTCTTTATTTTCCCCTTCCCTCCCTAGCATGGGAAGTAGTGGTTTCATGCAGACAGCTTTATGAAGAAGCCCCATTGGCATCTATTTTGGTGGAATGAGTGGGAACATAATTCTCAATGTGTCAGTAATCCATTGCTGCATACAGACCATTTCAAAATTTAGTGCTTTAAAACAGCAATCATTTTATTTTACTCAGGAGTGTGTTTGAAATGTGGTCAGAGGGGAATGGCAGTTATCATTAATGTCAATATTTAAGATATGACCATGGGAATGAGTAACTGAAATCATTAAAGAAGCAAGGATTAAGGAATCTCAGAATGCAAACTATTTGAATATTTCATTCTATGTGAAAATTAAAATAACCAAGAACTATAACATAGGAGCAGTATCTTTGGGAGAGTGGCAGTGAGTCAGGGGCTAGAATCTGCAAGGAATGGGTCGGGGAGTAGCCTAAGCATCTAAAATAACATAAAATGAATAAAACCCCCACAATCCCACTTTCCTAACCACACCTCATTTCCTCCTTCTTCCTCATGGTAAAACATCTCCAAATGTCTGTTTACATTTTCTTATTTTTCCTCTATTCACTGAAATAGATCTCATCTAGATCATAACTAGCAGCCAAAGTTACCAAATTCAACTAAAAATTTCCTATCCTTCTCTATATCACCTCAACTAACACATATCATTTGAATGAAGGTTTTCAGTGATTATCATACCCCAGATTAAAGTTTGCCTATTGTAGTACAGTTCCAGTAAATTTTTAAAAGATAATAAAAAATGTGTATTAAAATACATTATGTCTCAGTCATTACTCTGGGTATATCAAATACACTCAGAATGGGATAAGATAAAATGAAATAAAAGATCAATAGCTGGTTTTAAAATGTATGTATGTATCTATGAATTAAAGAAGAAAGAAATAAGTACAGCTATGGGATAGCTCTTCACTGGAGGGGACTTCTACACAGTCAATCTGAGGTCTGTGGTTTCTGGACTCCATGTGCATGATGGCTGTAGAATAGTTACCATGGAAAACCACCTCTAAACATGTGAATGTTAGAAGTTTAAGTGAAAGAACGAAGTGGCTACCAGCCAGTTTATTTGTATTACGGGTTTATGAGGAACTGAAGTAGACTCTGGAATTGACTATTTTAGAGAAGTTGGGCCACAGTGTGACATGGTGTGCAGGCATTGAAGCCTATGGAGGGGTCACCCTAGAATTGGTAAACTCCAATTTCTAAAATTCTAATTTCTCTTTTGTTTTTTAAAGAAATACTCATTAGGTAAATTGGGCTCATTCAAAAGGGGATGACCAAGATGAATACAGGGTACCAAAGCATATTAGATAAAGAAATTGTAAAGAAATTAATGGCAGTTGGCAGAGACAATTGAATTTGGGCAAATACAGAAATTGACCTAGTGTGTTCTGGTACAGAAGAATAACGAGAATTGCTCTAAGACTAAAACTAGAGAAACTAGGTTGAAGACACAGGAAAATTGATTTTGACTTATCATGAGGAAGATCTCTGTAATACTAAAAACTACCTTTATATGAAAGAGAGTGGCCCAATGGAGTAAGGAGCTGTATCATTCCTGGTTAGGCAAATGCTGAACAATTATTCGATAGAGATATTATGGAATAATTTAAGTCTCAGATTATATTACTATTGAATTCCCTTTTTACTCTGATAGTCTATGCTTACATGAAATTTGAGGTGATTATATAAAATTTTGGGGGATTTTCAGGAGAGAACATGAAGAACTAGGAAGTATTATTTTCTCTGATACCTTTTCACAAGCTGAAATGCTCTAGGATCTAATGAACCCAGTATTAAAGATTCTTACAGATACTTTAATTGTTTTAATCAGAGCCTATTCTAAGGTTTGTATGCCGAAGACATACAAACTTGAGATGTCTTTGATGTTAGAATTATGCTTGCAATTTGTATTAGCTGTTATTTCAGAATAATCTGGTTGAAGCCTCCTAGATTCAATTGTGACTGTGCTTAAAACATGCCCACGGCAGCTGAATTAACTCCAAACTCCTCACAGTAGCACCCAACACCTTTTACAATCAGGAAATGACCTAACTTTTCATGCTTTTATTTTTTTCCTATGTTCTTGTTTAGATTGTAGTATTCAGTTTTTAGAACATGTTCATTTTCACACTTCTTCCTGAAATAACCTAATTCATAATTGCCTACTAAAATCTTGCTCCTTTTTAAAGGATGTTACCATAGCTCTAAAAGTCAGACTCAGAGGTTACTGCCTATGAGAGAAGGACTTTCTCTCAGCTAGTTTCCTGAGAGCCCCTTTGACATCTTTGTTCCTCAGGCTATAAATTATGGGGTTCAACATTGGAGTCACCACTGTATAGAACACAGATACCATTTTATCCCGTTCTTTTGCAGTCTTGGAGTTTGGTCGCATGTAGGTGAATATTCCTGACCCATGGAAGAGGACAACAACAATAAGATGGGAGCCACAGGTGGAAAAAGCCTTCAGCCTTCCTTCCCCAGACTACATCTGGATAACAGTGGAGATAATATTCCAATGAGAAACAAGAATCAGGGAGACAGGGGCCAGGAGAATTACCACGCCCATTGAAAAGATGGCCATTGCTGTGTTGTAAGTGTCTGCGGAAGCCAGCTTCAGGAGGGCAGGAGGTTCGCAAAAGTAGTGATTGATTATATTCTGTCCCCAGTAGGGAAGATGGAAAGTAAATCTGGTATCTACTAAAGACACTAGTGCCCCACTGGCCCAGGACCCAAAGCACAGCCAGGGACATACCCGTTGGGTCATGATGGTGGAGTAGCGCAAGGGCTTGCAGACAGCCACATACCGGTCATAGGACATCACGGCCAGCAGCGCAGACTCTGTACACCCAACCAGAAGGAAGACAATTATCTGTGTCATACACCCATAAAAAGAAATGGTTTTCCTCTTTACCAGGAAGTGAACCAACACTTGAGGGACAATGCTAGTAGAGAAACAGAGATCTGCAAAGGAGAGATTTCTAAGAAAAAAACACATGGGAGTGTGAAGGTGAGAATCCAGGAAGATGAGAGTGATGATGAGCAGGTTTCCAAGCACAGTCAGCAGATGAATGATGAAGAAAAGGATAAATAGCAGGATCTGGGTCTGCAAGTCCTGTGAAAGGCCCAGGAAGATAAACTTATTTTAGAATAAGGTACGTGTGCAAGTTTATTACAAAATTTGGAGTACAAATGCTAAGGTTTGGTGTACACATGAGTCTGCAACCCAAGTAGTGAGCATAGTATCCAAGAAGTAGTTTTTCAGCCATTTCCCCCAGCCTCGCTCTCCCCACTCTAGTTGTCCCCAGTGTCTGTTGTTCCCATCTTTATGTCAATGTGTACCCAATGTTTAGCTCCCACTTACAAGTAAGAACATGTAGTATTTGGTTTTCTGTTCCTTCCTTAGTTCGCTTAGGATAATGGCTTTGAGCTGCATCCATGTTGCTGCGAAGAACATGATTTCATTCTTTTTCATGGCTGCATAGTATTCCATTGTGTATATGTTACACGTTTTCTTTATCCAATCCACCATTGATGGGCACCTGGGTTGATTCCATGTCTTTTTTTACTGTGAATAGTGCTGTGATGAACATATAATTGTGTGTGTCTTTTTGGTGGAATGATTTATTTTCCTTTGGGTGTATATACAGCAATGGGATTGTTGGTATGAGTTTAATTCTTAGTTCCTTGAGAAGTCCCCAAACTGCTCTCCACAGTGGCTGGACTAATTTACATTCCTACTAACAGCATATTAGTGTTTCCTTTTTTCCGCAGCCTCGCCATCATCTGTTATTTCTTGACTTTTTGATGAAAGCCATTCTGACTCGTGAAAGATGGTATATCTGTAACAAACCTACAGCTAACATCTGACTGAATGTGCAAAAGCTGGAACCATTCTGTTTGAGAACTGGAACAAGACAAATATGCCCACTCTCACCAATCATATTCAACATAGTACCAGCAGAGAGAAAAAAATAAAAGGCATCCAAATAGGAAAAGAAGTCAAATTAAATGACCTTATTACATTAAGAGTTTGTATAAAACTCTATGAAAGTTCTGAAGTCCAAGAAATAATGGGCCAAGGATATGAACAGATTATTTACAAAGAAGAAATGCAAATAGCTACTAAATATAAGAAAAATATTCAATATTATTAAAGCTCAATAAGTACAATTGAAACAATGAAAGAAATTTTCACTTGGGTAATTATCTAAGATTTTAACACCAAAACCATAACAAAAAATAGCTAGTATATTCATTAAGCATTGAACCCGTAACAGCATTAATTTTAGGGTTTTATATGATTATATCTTCCCAATAGCATTATGAGGTAAATTAAAATACTATTAATTTTGTCTTGTAGGTAAGGAAACTGAGGCACAGAAAGGTTAAGTTACTGTCCCCAAATCATACAATTAGCAAGTATAGAATTAATTAGCTGTATAATGAAGGTACAAAAACAGGACACATTTGCAAAAGCAAGTGGTTAGGAAAATTTGTATTACTCTTTCTGGAAAGTAATTTTGTCAATTACAGTAAAAGACTTAAATATTCATGTGTTTTGACCCAGTTCTCAATAGAATATGGAAAGGAAAAATTTGCCCCATACTCAAAATGTAGTCTCAAAAATTGACTTACAGCATGTTTTCAAATATATGTAACTGCAGCAGTGAAAGGGGGCACAATATGGGCAAAATATTGACAATATAAGGGCACAGTATCTATCTAGATATAATTGGAATTATCAAAATTAGTGAAACAGCCTATTCAAAGAACCACTTCTTCTCCTGCAATAATTTCTGAAATTCCACAGAGAATAACTTATATGTTCTTAGGAACATATCACTGTTAGACCCAAAGTAATGTCTGTCAAATCCTCTTTTCCTTTTCTTTTTTCTTTTTTTTTTTTTTTTAGAGGCAGGGTCTTGCTCTGTCTGCTCTGTCACCCTGTCACCCAGGCTGGAGTGCAGCAGTACTATTGTAGCTCACAACAGCCTCAAACTCCTGTGGTCAAGCCAAGCTTCTACCTCAGCCCCAGAATAGTTGGGGCCTGTCATTTTCTTTTTCCCCTTCTCTGGCTGTCTAGGTCTATATGATCACTACTATTTCCTTTGGATCCCACAGATGGTGATTCTTAAAATCATTATCAATAATAATGAGAATCACCTCCCATTGGTACTTACCAAAAGTGGTTTTGCTGTTGTCTTAGAGACCAATGCTAATATATGTTTCCAAAATGCACAGAAAAGACTAGAAGAAAAAAGTTTCCAAAATGTTCAGAGTGGTTGACCCTGGGTACTGGAATAATGGGTAGGTTACTTTAATTCTTTTTTTTTTTTTATTTTTCACTTTTTAAAAATTATTATTATACTTTAAGTTCTAGGGTACATGTGCATAACATGCAGGTTTGTTACATATGTATACTTGTGCCATGTTGGTGTGCTGCACCCATCAACTCGTCAGCACCCATCAACTCATCATTTACATCAGGTATAACTCCCAGTGCAATCCCTCTCCTCTCCCTCCTCCCCATAATAGGCCCCTGTGTGTGATGTTCCCCTTCCCGAGTCCAAGTGATCTCATTGTTCAGTTCCCACCTATGAGTGAGAACATGCGGTGTTTGGTTTTCTGTTCTTGCAATAGTTTGCTGAGAATGATGGTTTCCAGCTGCAACCATGTCCCTACAAAGGACACAAACTCATCCTTTTTTTATGGCTGCATAGTATTCCATGGTGTATATGTGACACATTTTCTTCATCCAGTCTGTCACTGATGGACATTTGGGTTGATTCCAAGTCTTTGCTATTGTGAATAGTGCCGCAATGAACATACGTGTGCATGTGTCTTTATAGCAGCATGATTTATAATCCTTTGGGTATATACCCAGTAATGGGATGGCTGGGTCATATGGTAGTTCTAGTTCTAGATCCTTGAGGAATCGCCATACTGTTTTCCATAATGGTTGAACTAGTATACAATCCCACCAACAGTGTAAAAGTGTTCCTATTTCTCCACGTCCTTTCCAGCACCTGTTGTTTCCTGACTTTTTAATGATTGCCATTCTAACTGGTATGAGATGGTATCTCATTGTGGTTTTGATTTGCATTTCTCTGATGGCCAGTGATGTCGAGCATTTTTTCATGTGTCTGTTGGCTGTACGCATGTCTTCTTTTGAGAAATGTCTGTTCATATCCTTTGCCCACTTTTCGATGGGGTTGTTTGTTTTTTTCTTGTAAATTTGTTTGAGTTCTTTGTAGGTTCTGGATATTAGCCCTTTGTCAGATGAGTAGATTGGAAAAATTTTCTCCCATTCTGTAGGTTGCCTGTTCACTCTGATGGTAGTTTCTTTTGCTGTGGAGAAGCTCTTTAGTTTAATTAGATCCCATTTGTCAATTTTGGCTTTTGTTGCCATTGCTTTTGGTGTTTTAGACATGAAGTCCTTGCCCATGCCTATATTCTAAATGGTATTACCTAGGTTTTCTTCTAGGGTTTTTATGGTTTTAGGTCTAACATTTAAGTCTCTAATCCATCTTGAATTAGTTTTCGTATAAGGAGTAAGGAAAGGATCCAATTTTAGCTTTCTACTTATGGCTAGCCAATTTTCCCAGCACCATTTATTAAATAGGGAATCCTTTCCCCACTGTCTCTCAGACCACAGTGCAATCAAACTAGAACTTAGGACTAAGAAACTCAATCAAAACTGCTCAACTACATGGAAACTGAAGAACCTGCTCCTGAATGACTACTGGCTACATAACGAAATGAAGGCAGAAATAAAGATGTTCTTTGAAACCAATGAGAACAAAGATACAACATACCAGAATCTCTGGGACACATTTAAAGCAGTGTGTAGAGAGAAATGTATAGCACTAAATGCCCACAAGAGAAAGCTGGAAAGATCTAAATTTGACACTCTAACATCACAATTAAAAGAACCAGAGAAGCAAGAGCAAACACTTTTATTCTTTTCTAAAAGCCCTATATTACCAATATAAGAAAAAAATAAAAATGGGAAAATGTAGTAGTACCTAATTGAGGATGCTGTAAAGTCACTTCTTTACTTCTACTTGATAAGAAGTCTCAATAAAGTAACTGTTATAGGACTAGCCCTCTTGCAGAAAGCAAATATAAAAGAAAATATGTGAAACAGCTATTTTCAGACCTTAAACAACAAACAGCCAACTCAGAAAATAATGTGACATAGCAAGGAAACAAACAAGGTAAGCTCTATGATCACACTAGCTTTATGCCTGGAGGCACTTTCAGGACTGTAGTCCATAGAGTGGGAGCCTAAGGAGAGCATGAGACCCTTGCTGAACTGATGAGACGGAGATCCATAATTGATAGTTTGAATTATGCAAGTGAATAGCAGAATGGAATAAGCTGCAGAAAGGGACTTCAGGAATCTCCCTGAGTCTTGGCTGAATATTAAGCTGTACATACACAGGATAGGACTGCCAGGTCCCAAAATAGCAACTGCCAGGGGGCTCATGGAAGGCTACAAGATTTTGGAATTTCAGTCTGTCAGAGTGAAGAATCTTCATTGGAAACCCCTGACACTGAGGTGATACCTCAGAGAGGGTAGACAGTAAGAGAGGATCGTGATGAGTCAAGCATGCATAATGTAACCCCTAGAATAACCACTAAAATATAAAATAAGAGTTATAGTTAAAAATAAAACCAAAAATGGAATAATTTTAAGGTACTCGAAAGCAAGAAAGGTGGATAAAAGAACAAAGAATACATAGGAATATTAGAAAGCAAGTAAGATGGTAGACTTAAATTTTATCCATAATTATATGAAAAATAAATGGATGGCCGGGTAGGGTGGCTCACGCCTGTAATCCCAGCACTTTGGGAGGCCGAGGCAGGTCAGGAGATCTAGATCATCCTGGCTAACACGGTGAAACCCTGTCACTGCTGTAAATGAATACATAAATAAATAACAAAGAGCCGTGCGTGGTGGCGGGAACCTGTAGTCTCAGCTACTCGGGAGTCTGAGGCAGGAGAATGGTGTGAACCTAGGAGGCGGAACTTGCAGTGAGCCGAGATCGCGCCACTGTACTCCAGCCTGGGCGACAGAGGAAGACTCTGTTCAAAAAAAAAAAAAAAAAAGAAAAAGAAAAAGAAATGAACTAAACATCTAATTAAAGGCAGTGATTGTTGTCAGATTGGACAAAAAAGAAGACATAACAATGTTTTGTATACAAGGGATTCATTTTTAAACATAAAAACAGTTGTGTGAAAATAAAAGGATGAAAAATAATATACCACAAAAACACTAGCCATAGAAAAACTGGAATATATGAATATGAAGTATTACCAGAAACAAAGGACATTTCATAATGATGAAGTGTTGTTCACCACAAAGACAAAACCATACTTAATATGAATGCACTTAATGAAACTTCAAAATGTACAAAGAAAAATTGATGTAACTGAAAGGATAATTAGCAAAAAAACCAGAAATATTTGAAGATTTCAACAGTCTTCCTGACAGAACAAATAGAAAATCCATGAGGATACGGAAGACTTGAACAACATGAACAACCAACTTGGCCTAAAAGACATTTATAGATTACTCTACCCAATAGGTACAGCGTATATATTCTTTTCAAATGCAAAAGGAATGTTCACCAACGTTAGACTATATATGCTAGGCAGTAAATCAAGTCTCAGTAACACAGGATTGAAATAACATAGGGCATATTTCCCTGACCATGACAGGATTGCATGATAAACCAATAACAAAAGGATATCTAGGAAATCCTCAAGCATTTGGAAATTAATCAGCACAATTCTAAATAATACATGAGTCACAGAGGAAATCAAGTAAAATTGTAAAATATTTTAAACTGCATTATAATAAAAATATCAGCATTTTAACAAATTCAGAATTCTTTTGAACTTTTAAGGAATGGTAATTACTATTTCATTTACTTCATTCGTAGAGAAAAAAGGAAAAGTCAGTTTTTTCATGAAGTTGACATTAAATGAATACATATAAAATAGATGTAAAGTCAAAATAAAATGAAAGTGTATAGATACCAACAGCATTCCATTGGAATAAAGCACTGTGATCAAGTGAGCTTTTATCATAAGTGCTAATTTAGGCCAACATTAGTAAATTTATTAAAACAATTCTTCATATTAATAGATTAGAATGGGAAAAATATCTTAGTAAGTGCCTCAAAAGATACTTGATAAAGTTCATATTTCATTCTTGCTAAGTACTTTGAGTCAAATAGGAACTTAAGCATACTTTTTAAAGAAGAAATCTGAGTATTTCTTCTTTTGTGTAATAATAGATATTTGAAACGAAATGCTAGCATCATGCTTAATGGTGAAATACTAGAAATATTCACATTAAATTCTGAGTTATGAAAAAGGTGTCTGTTTATTTGCCAAGAGTTAGCTAATGAAATAAAAATTAGAAATATAAACTAGAAATGACAGGTATAATTATTGGAAAGGAAAGGGTAAATTGATCACTACTTGTAGGTTGATTTTCTGTTTGTAAATTTTAATATAATCTGAAAAATGATTAGAATAAAAAATCTGTAAGCAGGTAAGTTATATATGTAACTATGTGCGTGGTTTTCTTATATATTAATCAGAACTAATTATAAAATTAATTTTAAAAATATACAATTAATGGCCAGGCACAGTGGCTCATCCCGGTAATCCCAGCACTTTGGGAGGCTGAGGCAGGTGGATCACGAAGTCAGGAGTTCGAGACCAGCCTGGCCAATATGGTGAAACTCTGTCTACTAAAAATACAAAAATTAGCCTGGCATGGTGGCACACGCCTGTAGTCCCAGCTACTCAGGAGGCTGAGGCAGAAGAATAACTTGAATCTGGGAGGCAGAGGTTACAGGGAGCTGAGAGCATACCACCGCACTCCAGCCTGGGTGATAGAGTGAGACTCCATCTCAAAAAAATCTAGATATAGGTATATATTTTTTGCCAAAATATGTAGGTATGAATTAAATGTGAATCTGTTCAGAAAGAATACAGGAAAAGTCAACATGCAGGCCGGGCGCGGTGGCTCAAGCCTGTAATCCCAGCACTTTGGGAGGCCGAGACGGGTGGATCACGAGGTCAGGAGATCGAGACCATCCTGGCTAACACAGTGAAACCTCGTCTCTACTAAAAATACAAAAACTTAGCCGGGCGAGGTCGCAGGCGCCTGTAGTCCCAGCTACTCGGGAGGCTGAGGCAGGAGAATGGTGTGAACCCAGGAGGCGGAGCTTGCAGTGAGCTGAGATCCGGCCACTGCACTCCAGCCTGGGCGACAGAGCGAGACTCCGTCTCAAAAAAAAAAAAAAAAAAAAAAAAAAAAAAGTCAACATGCATAAATGGAGAAATAAATCCAATTTCTAGATGTAAGATTTAAAATTTAAATAAGATTTAAATATTATAAAGATATCTATTGTTAATTATTGATTCTCATATATTAACATCCCTAATAATTCTCTTTGTGAGAGGTTGTTAAAAGTAAAAATTTCTGAACTCTAGAGATTCTTAGTAGGTTTGTGGTTGAACAATTAAATTTATCTTTTAACAAGTCTATTTGGTGATTTTGATATGAGTATTCCATGAATCATATTTTGAGAAATAGTCCCCAGTAATTATCTAAAAAATAACTGCAGTTATAATCAAAGCCAGTAAACAATCTCCGATGGGAAACTTAACAAAATAATTTTAAAGTTTACCCAGATGAATACATGTAAAAATATTCAGAGAAAAAAATCTGAAAAATATGAAAAAGAACTGTGGTCATGGGGAGGGTGTGGAGATTTAACCTATCCGATATTATGATTTACTATTAAATTAGGATAATTTATATGCATTGTACTAGTGCAGATATCAATGCCTCAATGGAATAAAATAGAGAAATGACTCAAACTCAAGTATATAGGGGAACAAATGACAAAGATATCATCAAAATCAATAGAAAGGTGTATTATTTAAAATAGTGTTAGAATATCTGGTTCTCTGTTGAAAAAGAAAGTATTCCGACATCAGTTCTTCTCCAAAATCTAGATGGATTAAATATCTCAATGTAAAACAAAACAAAATAAAAATACTCCCTAATATTGCTAGGAGAAATAATAGGTGAATATTTGCTGTTATCTTTCAGTGTGAAAGGACCTTCTAAGGACATCATGAAAACCATTTGTAAAATGAACATAAAACCACAACTTCATAATATGGATGTAAAGATTAAATTATTTTCTGTAATCTTTGAATGGGAAAGGACCTTCTAAGGACATCATGAAAACCATAAACATTAACTTAAGATTGGTATATTTTATTATACAACTATTTTTAAATGAATGGTTAAAGAATACATATATGTAAAATATAAGTAACAAATAAAAAAACTACAACATCACAAAGCTTTTAAAACTCAACAATATGAAGACTTCTCAATGGAAAGGATGGAAAAAGAAATTTTAATAAGCAATTCATAAAAGAAATTCAAATATCCAAAAAGCTACCTATATAAAGAATGTTCATCCTCACTTACAATCAGAGAAATGTAAAACAAGTAGTTACTGTTTCTTTCTCATCGTTTTAGCAAAGATGAAATAGATTGAAATCACACACTATATATATATTTTTTATTATACTTTAAGTTCTAGGGTACATGTGTACAACATGCAGGTCTGTTACATATGTATACATGGGTCATGTTGGTGTGCTGCACCCATCAACTCGTCATTTACATGAGGTATAACTCCAATGCCATCCCTGCCCGCTCCCCACTCCACACAATAGGCCCCGGTGTGTGATGTTCCCCTTCCCATGTCCAAGTGATCTCATTGTTCAGTTCCCACCTATGAGTAAGAACATGCAGTGTTTGGTTTTCTGTTCTTGTGATAGTTTGCTGAGAATGATGGTTTCCAGCTGCACCCATGTCCCTACAAAGGACACTAACTCATCCTTTTTTATGGCTGCATAGTATTCCATGGTGTGCATGTGCCACATTTACTTAATTCAGTCTGTCACTGATGGATATTTGGGTTGATTCCAAGTCTTCGCTATTGTGAATAGTGCCGCAATGAACATACGTGTGCATGTGTCTTTATAGCAGCATGATTTATAATCCTTTGGGTATATACCCAGTAATGGGATGGCTGGGTCATATGGTACTTCTAGATACTTGAGGAATTGCCATAGTGTTTTCCATAATGGTTGAACTAGTTTACAATCCTACCAACAGTGTAAAAGTGTTCCTATTTCTCCACATCCTCTCCAGCACCTGTTGTTTCCTGACT